>NC_064625.1:170024528-170184528 GCF_023898315.1 Schistocerca nitens | reverse complement strand
GACACTGTTTGGGTTTTTGAGTTAAGGTGACGCAATGGATGCTGATCGTAAGCAAAGAGGGAATATTAAGTTCTGTACTAGGCTCGGAAAAACTCCTAGTGAAACATGAAAAGTGATTAAGATTAAGCAAGCATATGCAGGCGAGTCACTTTCAAGAAGTGGTGTTTTAAAGTGGCACACAAGTTTTTTGTGAAGGCAGAGATTCAATGCAAGATTATTCCAGAGTTGGTCGCTCGTCTACAGCACATTCCGATGCAAACGTAGAGCGTGTAAGGCAGTTATTGCAAGAAGACTGCCATTAAACTGTGCATGCAATATGAGAAGAGCTAATTTTGAATCATGATATGTCATAAAATTTTATGCGAAGATTTAGGGAAACGGAAACTTAATGCAAAACTCGTCCCTCACACACTAACAGATGAACGAAAAGAGGAAAGATGAAGAATTTCTGCTTAACTACTGGATAGAGACAGATTTGATCCCACATTTCTGTCAGTAATTATTGCTCGGGATGAAAGTTGGTGCTACCAGTATGACCCTCATGCGAAGTGTCAAAGTGCTGAATGGAGGAATCTCGGATCACCAGGAACCTTCGAAAACAAAGATAATGTTTATAGCATTCTTTGATAGTAAAGGATTAGTTCACCGTATGTTCCTCCAGGTCAAGCAGTGAAACAAACTCTATACATCAAAGTTTTGAAATGTTTGCGACAAGCAGTTCAATATCGCTACCCAGATGTGTTGCATTCTCAGGACTGGTTCTTGCTGCAATACAATGCAAGACCCCCTATGGCTTTGTTACTGAGTGTCTGGCCAGACATTCTGTTTTTGCCATCCTACATCTGCCATATTCACCCGATCCCTCACTTTTTGATTCTTTCTTGTTTCTGTGAGTGAAGCGGCGGCTGAAAGGAAAGCTTCATCAAGACATCACAAACATCCAACAGTCTGTGACAAATGAGCCTGGAAGCATTCCATTTCAGATTCTCCCTGCTTGCTTCCAAGACCTCCAGAAGCATTGGCAACTGTGTAGCCTATAGATAGCCAAGGGAACTACTTTGATAGGAGCTGGGATCATAACTTGGTAAGCGCAATTTTCTATTTTTTTAAGTCCTGGAACTTTTCTGAGAAAGGAAGTGTTTTGAAATATGTGGCTTCATTAAATAATTTAAGTAGCCAATACATTTATTGACTGGTAGTCATCTATCAAAAACCTTTTTGTAAGATTTTGTTATTTTCAGTCTTTCCTGATGCAGAAATTGTGATACCCAGCAGCGTATATGAATAAATGCAACCATACTGATATTGTTTACTTCCCCTTTACACCTGCATTGTCTGAATCCTTTTGCATCACACCTTCCCTGTTTACTGCTCTCACTTCCTCCTCCTCCTCCTCCTCCTCCTCCTCCTCCTCAACCCGTCATGCCTATCCCATGGATAAAGTGTTGTTAATTTATCTTAGTGTAATATAGTAATATGAAAAACTGCTTTAACAGAGCTAGAAATGAAGGTAAAGGAACAAAAGGATAAACTCGGGGAGCTACGTGAATATCAGAAAGAGATGGAAATGAAAGAGAGAGAGGAGGATGCTGCAACAGATTCTTTAAAGCATGAAATGGTGAGTTTTTAATTTGATTTGTACCACATATTAAACAATTTTACTTCCTGTTCTTATACTGATGATAGGTCATTTCAAGACAGTATGGTTGAGCTCTGTAGTTGTAATTGAATTTTTATTTAATTTTAACTTCTAAGCCATTTATGATTGTGAATCTTAAATGCTTTTAGTACCATGCCTATTTATTTATAATTTCAAGGTAACATGGTGTATCTGTACTTTATCCTGTAGAGTTACCATTACTTGCACAGCACATACACATGCAAATTTACTTAACATCTCATTAAGAGATAGACACAAATGAAACATTTAAATACATAATCCACTCTACAGCCTGTACAAAATTACTTCAGGATGCACGGCTATGATAGTGAGGCCCATGCTGAAGGCACAGCACACATTCCACGAATCCCACGAGATCTGTTACCACACCAGCCACCCACAATTGCCAATCATCATCCCCTACCACAACAGCACTTCCCACTTACTATGTAATTTAATTTTAAGCAGTTTGCTGTCCTGTGTGATCTTTCATTGCACATTGGGATTTTGTTTGTGTTTGGGTTTATGCTCACAGGAGTTATTATTTTATTTATTACTGGCTGTTACCTGCTGTTTTGCTCACTTATCAGCAGTTTTTTTCTGATGAGTGTTGGTGAGTAAGCAAGCTAGTAATTTTACAAGATTTCTATGTTTGTAGTGGCGCAGAGACATACGCATAAAAAATGTGCCTGTTATGTGGGTACATAATGAATGTGTTTCTATTATTTTGCTGTATATCAAATTCGAAAGCATGCATTGTATTTTCTAATTATATTAAAAGAATGACTTGATTCATTATATTCATGCAGAAGTATAAATTTTAGGGTTTTCTCTGGCCCGCCTACTACTGGATGTTGGACTTTTCCTTCAGAGCAACACATACCAACTATTCTTTCAAGTATATTAGAATCTGTAAGAGATGCGTGACACACAGTGACTAAAATGCGATGGACTTGTGACTGTTCTAATGTCTCTGTAGCTCTTACGGCTGCCTGATGTCCTGCTCCCAAGTTCTGGCAGACATGAGATTGCTCTGAGGTTTGTTGGATTCGAGTAACTTTCACAGCTTGAACTCTCTTAGAACTATACACTAAATCAGCCTTGTGTTTGATCAGAATGATACAACTTTCTAAAGTAGCCCTCAGGTTTCAATCTCTCTATACCATAAATCATCAGAATAGATTAAAACGTAAAGTCATGAAAATGTAACGGAGTGGGTTACTTTCACAATTAATAATACTAGCATTAATACTTAAGTATGGATTAAACATGTTCAGAATCAAATAAGCATTGTATTTATTACATTGAATCATGTTCAAACAAATTTCAGGTTTGTAGCTGGTCATAGTTTTAATTCATTGCACAATATTTTGCCTGGGCTCCTGCCAGTCACCTTCAGGTGAGCCATGGAAGACTGACAAAGACTTGCTCTGTTTCAACCTATAAAATCTGATGAACTGTGATGGTGGCTACCTGCTGGTCAGTGCGTGGAACTCCATCTCCATGACTTGTTCTAGTCAAAGACGACAGTGTGTGTCAGTGCTTGCAGCGAGCAGTAACACAGAGGACAGCTGAGTTTTGCGGTTCCACCAGCGAACTGTGGTCTGTCTGTCAACTTGAATTTTCGCGCATGCACAGAATGTGGGGCGCAACAGAGCAAGTTTTCGTCAATCTTCGATTGCTCACCTGAAGATAACTGGCAGGTGCCCAGTTGAAATATCCTACAATGAATTAAAGTATGACTGGCTGCAAGCCCGAAATTTGTTTGAACATGGTTCAATGTAGCCAATACAATTCTTATTCAATTCTCAACATGTTTAATCCATACTTAAATATGAACACCAGTATTATTAATTGCAAAAGTGACTCACGCTGGTACATTTTCATGTCTTAACCATTTAACCTATTCCGATGGTATTTGGTGTGGAGATAAGCTGATTTAAGAAGTATTGCTCCGGTTTGGAAATATTCTAGATCCGAACTGATGCACAGAACAGTCAGTTGTAGTGGGGAGGTGGGTAGTCTCCGGGTGACCCGTGTTTATGTATAGTGACTTTGCTGTTTCCTCTTTGTCCATTGTTCTCACATCAAATGAAAACAAAATGAATTTCTGTGACTGGGAAATATCAAGTGAATTAAGATACGTTCACATAATTAACGGAAGGCTGAAATTTGTCGTCGGTTTCAGACTATTTTATTTCTACCTTTCTGACTGTCAAGCATTAATGAATCAATGAAGTTATTTTTGTCAGTTTGCTAAAGAAAGTTGACTTTTATAAGTCTTTTCCTCTGAGGAAGTCAATTTATTTGAAACGAAGTGTGTAATTCCACATTATTGGTTAGTTTTGACTGTTCACTGCATGTTTTCGTCCTCTAGCACATTTGGCATTATGCCATAATAAAGAGCCAAACATAAGATAATACAGTATTGGCACTCCAAGAAAATTTACATCTGTATCAGGCATGTGAATGTGCACTTTAAGCTGAATTATGCGTTTTAGTATGGTTCACGTAATTCCGATGCTCTTGGAGTATCCTCTAATATCTTGTTCCTTTTATGACATAATGTAAGATCTTTTAATGTTTTACACATACGAACTTTCGGGCTTCCTGTGTGATCGTAGCTGCACAAACGTGGTGACGCCAGTTGTCAGGCGCTGTCTGGCAACTGCTAAAATGAACCTATTTCTAACACGTCGCAGGAAAATATTGCGAGTGATTGTTTGAAAGGCGTTACTTTCAAAATAAATTTCCTTTTACCCAAGATGGTCCATGTGTGAGAATGTACGGTGAATTTCTTAAATCGGAAAGCATTCGACTCTTTTAAAAATAAACTTTTTGAGGACAACCCTTTAGAATAATTTTGAGCCCAGAAGATCAGACATTTATCTCATTGTTAAAAAATTTACTGGCACATTTGTGTAATGTATCTTGGAGTGTAACACGCACAAAAAAGATAAACATTATATGTGAAAGCTTAGCTTCTCTTGCAGCTTTTTAATCTTTGAGGCTAATATGTGAAAGCTTTTTTTTACACACACACACACACACACACACACACACACACACACACACACACACACACACACACTATGTATATTAATTTAAACCATTAATGTTTCCTATTTGTGTGTTTGCGTTACGTAACAGTGATGTTGCTATTGGCTGACTACATCATGTGTCCTGTGCTTTGAATTTCCGCTGTCATCAGCTGGTGAGATCATGTGGCGTGAGCTATGATTGGCTTACAAAAGCACATCACAATCTAGATTTCAATGCTTCAGAAAGTAACATGTGGTGTTCGGTGGAATTCAAAATTATACTTTCGTAACATGAACGTATACAGTGTACATGTTGCTGCACATCAGACATCTTTCCAAAACGTGTTTTTTTTTTTCCCTTAATTTCGTTTCCTAAAGTGCCGGGAAATATTACGCCGGTGTATAGAACTATATCAATCCTTTGTTTGGTTAAGCTTTACAGTTTCGAGGAATAGTATACTGTCACTTAACATGGAAAAGTGTATTTTCACCTGGGAGAAAGTTTATTTTTTTACTGGAAAATCCGGGAAAAATCTGGGAATTTTTTTCCTTGTCAACGTATACACCCTGCCATTCCTATCGCATATGGAGCACAGCAAAAATGACTGTTTAGACACCTCTTTGCCCACTCTTGACCTTGTGATCCCTACAGGAGCAGTATATAACTGCTGCAATTCACTGTCCGACAAAAAAAGTGAAACACGTGGAAGGCGTGGTCAGACGTTAACATAACTTTGTATATAAGGGGCGTTTGAAAAGAAATGAACTGGAGGCATAATTACAGAAACCAGTACCTGTATGTTAGCAGTATTTACCCTGGCTGTTCAAACCAAAGTTTGCCGACTGTTTTACCTACAACTGAGCCTATGTGACTGTTCCATTCCATACCTCTACAAAGTGTTACATTCAAATATTTGCATGTATTAACCAATTTGAATACTGAGTCATTGATATTGTGGGCATTTTGTACTACTTTTTTGTATGAAGTGCAGAATTTTAAGTTTCTGAACATTTAAAGCAACTTCCCATTCTTTGCGCTTCTTTGAAATCCTATCAACACCCGACTGAAGGTTTGTGCAGCGTTTTTCAGACAGTATTTCATTACAGGAATCCACATCATCTGCAATAACTCTGAGGTTACTATTAACATGGTTTTTGAGGTTACTAACATAGACTATGAACAGGAAGGGTCCCAAAACGCTTCCCTACTGTACACTTTAAGTTACTTTTACATCAGATAATCTCTCCATCCAAGATAGCATACTGTGTCCTCCCTACCAAGGAATCCTCAAACCATTCACAAATTTTGTTATATACCCCCACGCAATCATTCTTTCGATAATAAGTGTATGTGTGGTACAGCATCAAATACCTCTCGGAAATCAAGAAATAATGCATCTACATAGTTGCCTCAATCCCTGGATTTCAGTATGTCATGTGAGGAAAGTGCAAGTTGGGTGTCACATGATCGATGTTTTGGGAATACGTACTGGTTGGTGTGCATGTGGTGACTGTTCACAATACCTCAGTACTTTTGAGCTCGGAGTATGTTCTAAGATTCTACAACAAATAGATGTCACGGATAAAGGACAAAAGTTGTACAAACCAATTCTCCTACCCTTCCATTTGCAGCCCTTGTCTTCTCCCATCCTTCCACGATGACCTGTGTGATAGTGACCACTTCCCGATCTTCCTGTCCCTCCCTCAGCATCACTCCCCTGAACACGTGCCCAGATGTGCTCCCAACAGTGCTAAAAGAATACAACTACGGACATTCTTTCAGCAGCTGATATATCGATCCCCTGTTCCTTAGCCCACCCTGATAGAAGACAGTACCTTGGTGGTCATAAGTAATCTGAGGCCATTAGAGATCATAGCCGGGCTCTCCAACACCATAAGCGGCACCCATCAACGGAGCACATCATTGCCTTTAAGCGGTTCCGTTCCTGGGTCCGCCACCTAATAAAACAACAGAAGCAAGAATGTTGGGAATGATACATTTCAATTATCAGACCGTGTACCTCTCCTTCACAGGTTTGGACTGAGATCAGACATCTCTGCAGGTACCAGACACCTGCAGGTGTAGCTTGTATTACCTTGAATGGCACTGTCTACACTGACCTAGACACTGTCACCAAACATTTTGTTCTGTATTATGCTCAGTTCCCAGCACCTGAGAACTATCAGCCTGCCTTTTGTGTTCTAAAACACGAGGTGGAGTGAAAGCAATTATCTTTTACTACAACCCACCTTGAGCCATATAATGCATCATTCAGTCAGTGGGAATTCGGAATTAGTCATTGTCATAGCTTACTGCCCTGATCTTGCCCCAGGGCTATGATCAGGAACTGTCTGTGGATTGTTAGCTTCATATTCTTCCCATTTTTAATTGCATCTGGATTGAGGGCAAGTCTCCGTCACAGTGGTGAGAAAGCATTATTATCCCAGTGCTGAAAACAGGTGAACACGGTCTTAAGATGGAAAGTTACCACCCAATAAGTCTCACCAATGTTTTCTGTAAGTTGCTTCCATGCATGGTGAGCTGGTTACTGTGTTGGGTCTCGGGGTATTCTGGCTCCATCCCAAGGTGGTTTTCACCACGGCCTTTCCCCCCCAGGGGATCCACAACTCTTTTGTGGATACGTGCGTAGCGAGCACGGGACCCCGAGCTAATGTGGCCCTCCTTCCTTTCCGGGCTGCATACCTTCCCTTTCCGCATCCTTCCCCGTTCCCCATCTTCGCGCCCCCCCCCCCCCCCCCCCCACCTCTGGCTCTTTCCTTCCCTTTCTCCCCCTATGGGAGTATAGTTTGTGCCTACGTCCGGAGACGGACGCTCGAAACTGTTCCAAATTCCTTGCTTTCTACGCTTTCAAGTCCTTGTCCTTCCTCTGTCTTTCTCTTTTCCTTCCCTCTTCTCCTTGCCCTTTTCTCCGCTGCGGCGTTTGAGACCCCCTCTTCTTTCCTTTCCTTTCCCTTTCCCTTTCCCTTTCTCCTCCCTGTGCGTGTCTGAAGGCCGACCCACGCACTCCCATGCGTAGCCGGTGACGGGGTAACGCGTAATTCCCCGCCCCGGGTAGACAGGTAGGACACGTACGTACCCCCTGGTAACGGCCAGGCCCAGGGAGGGGTGATTACCCGAGCTGATACCTTCCGAAAGTGCCGATTGGTCCCTCCGTCCGTTTGTCGGGAGGTGTGACCTGAGGTGTGAACAATCACCTAAGGCGGGTGTGCCCTCTGTGAGGGCCCCCACAAGGGAGGAGCGCGCCATCGGAGACGCCGGTAATCATGGGGGATTCTTCCGCAATGGTTTCCTCACCTTCCACTATGTCTGCTCACAAACGTAAGTTCACTGAGTCTCAGCCACAGACAGTTCTTCCATCGTTGCCACAGTTCCTTGTTGTTTCTCGGTATGATGAAGGTCACGACTTCTCCACGGTCAACCCTTTCATTATTCAGAAAGGTGTCGACGCAATTGCAGGTCCCCTAAAGTCTTGTTCCAGATTACGGAATGGCACCCTGTTGCTAGAAACACACAGTGCCCTCCAGGCACAAAAATTGCTGCGTACTTCTCTGCTCCACACCTTCCCTGTCCGGGTGGAACCGCACCGTACCTTAAATTCCTCGCGTGGAGTCGTTTATACACGCTCCCTCGATGGATTGTCTGACGAAGAAATTCAGCACTACCTGTCTGACCAGGGCGTAACGGCTGTTCATAGAGTTACGAAAAGGGTTGACACGAAGATCATTCCAACCCGCACTGTCTTCTTGACTTTCGACAAAGTTCAACTCCCATCGAAAATCAAAGCAGGCTATGAGATAATTTCCGTTCGCCCTTACGTCCCAAACCCTACGCGTTGCTATCGATGTCAGCGGTTCAATCACACCAGCCAGTCCTGTTCCAATCCGGCCAAATGTGTTACGTGTGGCAAGGATGCCCATGAGGGTGTTTGTCCACCTCCATCCCCTCGCTGCATCAACTGTATGGGTGACCACGCTGCTTCCTCTAGAGATTGCCCAGTTTTCAAGGACGAAAAGCTCATCCAGGAAATAAGAGTGAAGGAAAAGGTGTCGACCTTTGCTGCTCGAAAATTATTCGCCAGTCGACAGCCCACCGTGCCTCAGACAGGCAAATACAGCACTGTCCTTGCTTCTCCTCGGCCAACAAAGGAGGCGGCCACGCAGACTTGCGACCTCACCTTTAGTGCCACGGTCGTCCGATCGGCCAGCGCAAAGATCGCCCGTTCAACTTCACCACTTTCACCTGCCCACTCTATGGCTCACCCTTCGTCGGGTTCTGCTAAATCTCGAGCCCACAAGTCAGACACCAAGTCTTCGAAGAAAGAGCATACTCGTGAAGAGTTTTTACGTACGCCAACTTCACCACCATCGGTTCCTCCTTCATCTAAACCTCATACTTCCAAGAAGGCTACAAAGAAACCCAGTTCCTCTCCTTCTCCGCCAAGGCGTGTCCCATCTACAGCGCCACCTGGCGGAAATCGCCCTCGGCAGTCTTCTGTGTCGCCGAGGCGCACTGCTGGTGGCCGGTCAACCGGCCGATCGCTGGTGGCAGGAGCTGCTCCTGACCAACCTATGGATCAGGATCTTCTGCCTTCGGCTGAATGCCATTCCATGCTGTCGGTCGCAAGCTCTGAGCAGTCGTTGAGTTGACAGCACCCTTGGTCACAATCCTCCATTTTCTGTTCACCCTATGTCCATTATCCACTGGAATATCCGCGGCATTCGAGCCAATCGGGATGAATTGTCGATCCTCTTACGATCCTACTCGCCGGTCATCTTCTGTCTTCAGGAAACAAAGCTGCGTCCTAATGACCGCTTTGTTCTCCCTCATTTTCAGTCCGTCCGATATGACCTCCCCTCTGTGGAAGGCACTCCAGCCCATGGAGGACTCATGATTCTTCTCCATGATACTCTCCATTATCATCCAATCCCCTTAGACAGTTCCTTCCAAGCTGTCGCCGTCCGTCTTTCCCTTTCTGGATACACCTTCTCTCTTTGTACTGTATACATTCCATCGTCCACACCAATGGCACGAGCTGATCTCCTTCATCTTCTTGGTCAGCTTCCACCCCCCTATTTGCTGGTTGGGGACTTCAATGCCCACCACCCGCTTTGGGGATCTCCACATCCTTGTCCACGTGGCTCCCTATTGCTAGACGTCTTCCACCAAGCGGATCTAGTTTGCCTCAACACTGGGGTCCCCACGTTTTTGTCTGCCTCCACGACAAATTTATCTCATTTAGACCTTGCGATCGGTACTGTTCCGCTAGCTCGGCGCTTCGAATGGTTCGCCCTTGATGATACACACTCGAGTGACCACTTTCCATGTGTCCTTAGGCTGCAGCCTCAACTGCCATATATGCGCCCGCGACGCTGGAAGTTTTCCCAAGCCGATTGGATACTTTTTTCGTCTCTAGCGACATTCGATGACCGTCGCTTTCCCAGCGTCGACGATGAGGTCACACATATTACCGACGTTATTCTTACAGCTGTGGAACGTTCAATACCACGCACCTCCGAATCGCCCCGGCGCCCCCCAGTTCCTTGGTGGAACGAGGCATGCCGTGACGCAATACGTGAGCGGCGACGTGCTCTTCGCATTTTCCGTCACCATCCTACTTTGGCCAACTGTATCCGCTATAAGCAGCTCCGTGCGCGATGCCGTTGCGTCATCCGCGATAGCAAGAAGGCAAGCTGGCAATTCTTTATTAGCTCATTTAACACCTTCACTCCCTCCTCGGATGTTTGGAGTCGGCTTCGACGGTTCTCAGGCGCGTCTAGTTTGTCCCCGGTCTCTGGGCTCACTGTCGCGCATGATACCTTAGTGGACCCCGTCGCAATTTCTAACTCATTGGGTCAGCACTTTGCTGAGATTTCGAGCTCTTCAAATTACCCGCCAGCGTTTCTCCCGAAGAAACGTGCAGCGGAAGTGCGACATCTTGCTTTCTCCTCTCAAAATCACGAAAGCTACAATACTGTTTTCTCCATGCGGGAACTCCAACATGCCCTCTCTTCTTCTCGCTCCTCCGCCCCAGGACCGGATGGTATCCATGTCCAAATGTTGCTGCATTTATCAACCCATAGTCTGCGTTACCTCCTTCGCCTTTATAATCGAATTTGGACCGACAGTACTTTTCCCAGACGATGGCGGGAAGCTATCGTCGTTCCCATTCCGAAACCTGGAAAGGACAAACATCTCCCCTCTAGCTATCGCCCCATTTCTCTCACGAGTAGTGTCTGTAAGATTTTGGAGCGTATGGTGAATTACCGTTTAGCTTGGTGGCTAGAATCCCGCAGTCTTTTAACACCTGCCCAATGCGGATTCTGAAAGCATCGTTCTGCAGTTGACCACCTTGTTGCTCTCTCCACTTAAATCATGAAAAATTTTCTCCGGAAACGCCAAACGGTAGCAATATTTTTTGATCTGGAGAGAGCATATGATACCTGTTGGAGGACAGGCATCCTCCGCACACTGTTCTCTTGGGGCTTTCGAGGTCGGCTGCCCCTTTTTCTTCGCGAATTTATGGCAGAGCGAACATTTAGGGTGCGGGTGAACACTACTCTCTCCCGTACTTTCTCTCAAGAAAACGGGGTACCCCAGGGCTCCGTGCTGAGTGTTGTACTGTTTGCCATCGCTATAAATCCAATTATGGATTGTCTCCTTCCTGATGTCTTGGGCTCCCTCTTTGTGGACGATTTTGCGATCTACTACAGCTCTCAACGGACCAGCCTTCTTGAACGACGTCTTCAAGGAGGTCTCGATCGCCTCCACTCTTGGAGCCTCGAAACCGGCTTCCGTTTTTCTCCCAGTAAGACCGTTTGTATTAATTTTTGGCGATGTAAGGAGTTTCTTCCGCCCTCCTTACATCTAGGTCCTGTCAACCTTCCGTTTTCAGACGTCACTAAATTCTTGGGTCTTATGTTTGACAGAAAACTGTGCTGGTCCTCCCACGTTTCCTATCTTTCGGCTCGCTGTCTGCGAACGCTCAACACCCTCCGTGTCCTGAATGGTACCTCCTGGGGAGCGGACTGAGTGGTCCTTCTCCGCCTCTATCGCGCCTTAGTGCGCTCGAAATTGGACTATGGAAGCATAGTCTACTCCTCTGCTCGGCCGTCTATTCTTCGGCGTCTCGACTCTATCCACCACCGTGGATTACGTTTAGCGTCTGGAGCTTTTTACACTAGCCCTGTGGAAAGCCTTTATGCTGAGACTGCAGAACCTCCGCTGTCCAATCGGCGAGCAGTCCTTCTGAGCCGTTATGCTAGCCATCTGTCTTCCATGCCTGCTAATCCAGCCCATGGCCCTTTTTTCGACGCCTCCTTTGATGTAGGGTATGCAGGCCGCTCCTCCTCCCTACTACCCCCGGGAGTCCGCTTCCGTCAACTGCTCCATTCTCTTTCCTTCCGCTTTCCTAAAACCTTCTCGACAACTTGGGGTACAGCACCGCCTTGGCTCCGTCCCCGGATCTGTCTGCTCCGTGATCTTTGTCAATTTCCCAAGGATGGTACACCTTCACTTGTTTGTCAGGCATTTGCTGCTCTATGTGCACAAATGACGGACGCCACCTTTATTTACACCGACGGCTCGAAAACATCGTTGGGTGTAGGGAGTGCCTATATTGTTGGCGACACCCCAAATCACTTTCGGCTTCCCGACCAGTGTTCGGTTTATACTGCGGAGCTTTTCGCTGTTCTCCAGGCTGTCCACTACATCCGCCGCCATCAGCGGATACAGTACGTAATCTGCTCAGATTCTCTCAGCTCTCTCCTCAGTCTCCAAGCTCTTTACCCTGTGCACCCTCTGGTCCACCGGATTCAGGACTGTCTGCGCTTGCTGCACCTGGGGGGCGTCTCGGTGGCGTTCCTCTGGCTCCCGGGACACGCTGGTATCTGTGGGAATGAGGCGGCTGATAAAGCAGCCAAGGCTGCAGTTTCTATTCCTCGGTCAGCTATTCAGTCGCTTCCCTTTACCGATCTACGGAGCGGTTTATGTCGCCAAGTTGCTCATTTATGGCATGTGCATTGGTTAACACTTCCCCGAAATAAATTGCGGGAAGTGAAAGCCCTTCCTTGCGCTTGGACCTCTTCCTCCCGAACGCGTCGTCGGGAGGAGGTAATTTTAGCTAGACTCCGGATAGGGCACTGTCTTTTTAGCCATCGACATCTTTTAAGCGGCGATCCTCCCCCACTCTGTCCCCACTGCTCTCAGCTGTGGACGGTAAGACACCTTTTAATTGAATGCCCCTATTTTATTTCGTTACGCTCCCGTCTACAGCTGTCGCCTGATCTATCGTCGATTTTAGCAGATGACACGCGCTCAGCCGACCGCGTTCTCCAGTTTATTAGTGACAGTGAAATGACGTCAGTCATTTGAAGTTTTATCGGGGACCATCAACCCCTCTCTGTAGTGGACTTTTAAGCCTTGTTTCTGCTTTTAGTGTCTCCAATTTTTTGAGTTTCGTTCCCATTTTTGCTGTTTTCCATTTTCAGTTTTTATTATTTCCTCAGTCACGGACCGGGCGCTAATGACCATAGCCGTTTTGCGCCCTAAAACCAAAAACAAAACAAAAAAAAAAAAAAAACCACGGCCTTTCCATTACTGATAATCTGGTTTACCTGGAGCCTGCCATCCGAGCAGCTTTTGCCTGACGTCAACACCTTGTAACCATCATCACAGACATGCCAAAGGCTTGTGACACCACCTGGCGACACCACATCCTTCCTACCTTACACAAGTGGGGTCTCTGGGGTCTGCTCCCAATTTTTATACAGAACTTCCTGTCATGCTGTATGTACTGGGTTTGAGTTGGTGCTTCCCACATTACTCCCATACCTCCATATCCAAGAGAAACTGGGTCCTGCAGGGTTCTGTACTGCGTCTCTCTCTCTCTCTCTCTCTCTCTCTCTCTCTCTCTCTCTCTCTCTCTCTCTCTCTTTTTCTTGTAGCCATCAATGGTCTAGTGGTCTAGCAACAGCTGTGGAGTCCTCAGTATCACCATCCTTGTATGCTGACAACTTTGGCCTCTACTATTGCTCCTCTAGTGTGGGTGTCGCCAAGCGTTGACTGTGAGGTGCCATATGAAAGGCAGAGGCATGTGTCCTCCCACATGGATTTTGATTTTCAACCACCAAGACTCGCGTCATGCACTTCTGTCTATGTAGTACCATTCACCCACAACCAGAACTTTGCTTGCAGACCAGCTACTCAATGTGGTGGAGACACTTTTTAGGACTGGTCTTCGATTCTTGGCTGACGAAATTCTCCATCTTTGCCAACTTAAGGGAAAGTGCTGGCTGCACCTTAATACACTTCGCTGCCTGAATAACACCAGCTGGGGTGAAAATCGCACTACCCTTCTGCTGCTTTACAAAGCAGTGATACAATCCCGTCTTGATTATGGGAGTCTGGCATACTGTTCACACCATTCTCAGCGTTGCGGATACTGGATCTGATACACCACTGTATGGTTCGACGTGCGCAGGAGCTTTTAGAACTAGTCCCGATAACAGGTTCCGTCATTGTGGATTATGTGCCAACAACAGCTTGTTATGAAACTTCCTGGCAGATTAAAACTGTGTGCTGGGCGGAGACTCAAACTCGGGACCTTTGCCTTTAGTGGGCAAATGCTCCACCAACTGAGCTACCCAAGCAATACTCACGCCCCGTCCTCACAACTTCACTTCTGTCAGTACCTTGTCTCCCACCTTCCAAACTTCACAGAAGCTCTCCTGTGAAACTTGCAGAACTAGCACTCCTGGAAGAAAAGATATTGCGGAGACATGGCTTTGCCACAGCCTGGGAGATGTTCCCAGAATGAAATTTTCACTCTGCAGCGGAGTGGACACTGATATGAAACTTCCTGGCAGATAAAAACTGTGTGCCGGACCGAGATGCGAACTCCTGACCGGCCCGGTCCTCACCCTACCTGCTCATTTACTGTTCTTCCCCCCCTCGCATGGTCTGTTAGACTTGTTTATCTTCTGTCTCTCTGTGCTTCTCTTGCCCTATTTGTGTTGTTAGTCTTTCCTAGGCAATTATTTAGTGGGATACATCTGGTAAGTAGTGGGTGTTGGGGGCTGTACATCCCCTCATTACAGCCTGCTTTTGGGGGCTTCCAGCTGCTCCTTATTGCCTGCCTCTTTTTCCTGTGTCCCTATCTTTCTTTTGTCCCTTATCTCGCCTTTGTTGACGTTTTGTGGACCTTGGGCTTTTATTCCCCTGGGTTTTGTGCGGTAGACTTTCTATGATCTACAGCGTTTAGACCTGTCTGTCGAGGGTAAGAGAACTGATGACCTTGCAGTTTGGTCCCTTTAATCCTCCAGCCAGTCAACCAACCAACCAACCAATCAACCAGTTGGTGCCCATATAGGTTATACTTAAAGTAATTACAGCCAAAACAAGTGTCAGAAGTTCCTTTTCTGCAATACTGTAGTTTTACTCAATTTGATTCAGAGGACCTAATGCATAATGAATTTTTTTCTCACTGTCTTGTATTCAACTCCATACTCACATGAAGCAAAGTTACTAGCATCACATGAGAAATGAAAATTTGCTCAAAATTTGGATTAGCCAAGAGAGGCAAATATGTAAGAATTTCTTTTAATTTTAAAATTATACTCTCCAACTTTGCTGCCCAGACAAAAGGAGTTCCCTTCACTAGTAATTTTGTGAGATTTTTCATGGTGGCTGTATAGTTCTCCATGAAATTTCAGTGGTAATAAGCTACACCAAGAAACAATTGCAGTTCTTTAACATTTCTCAGTGCTGGATAATCATTTGTTGTGTATGTTAACTGTGGGTCTAGTTGTATATCATCTGCCTCAGTTATGTTCCCTAGACAGCACACTTCCAGTTGTGAGATACTACCATTTTTTGAATTCAAATTTAGATTACCAGTACTTCCACAAGTTAGGAAGTTTCTTAGTCACACTGCATGCTTTCTCATTGTACTCAAAAAGACTATTATGTCACCAGGTACTACAATAGACACATAGTCGATTTTCCCCCCAGGGGGTCCACAACTCTTTTGTGGATACGTGCGTGGCGAGCACGGGGCCCCGAGCCATTGCAGCCTTCTTTCTCTCCCGGGCTGCATTTCCTTTCCCTTCCCCTCCTTTCCCTTCCATGCTCCTTTCCCCTCGCCCTCTCCTCTCCCTCTATTGGTGTCCTTGCTTATGTTGGCCCTGCTATCCTCCTGGTTCTGTTGGTTTTACACTCCGGCTTTGTTGCGTAATGATCTCCTCCTTTTGGCATTCCTTGGTCCCCCTCTGGGGTTTGACCTCCATTACAAAATTTCTCCTCCGTAGTGTGAGCCATTTGGGGAAGAGCACCTTACCTAGTGTCTCCGACGTGCGCCCTCCTAGTATATTCCACCTTTTTTTTTTTTTTTTTTTTTTTTTTTTTTTTTTTTTTTTTTTTTTCACGTTGTTGTCTGATGCTAGGGTGCATAGCCAGCACGGTAGCCAGCCCGTGTGGTGGGGTCGCTATGTACTCTTTTGGTTGAGCCCCCTGAACACACAGGGATCACACTTCTGATACCTGAGCTGCGACCTCCTCATGCATGCCTTTGAGTGGTTGCTAGTCATCCTGGAGCATCGGAACTCCCGGCAATGGCCGCCGTGCCAGACGGCCCTTGCTGTGGCTGGGTGGCGCCCGTGAGGAGAGCCCCTGATCGGAGTGGGTGGTATCAGGGCGGACGCTATGCAGATGAAACACATACGGGTCCAAAACTCTGGCCGTTCTTCTGCGGCCGTCTCTCTGCGTGGAACTGATTCCTCAAGTGCTGCTTCTCTTGCCCCTTCGGCCTTCCCTTCCATGGCTACCCCATGGGAAGAGGGTCAGGCCCGTCGGCTAGGGGCAAAACCTTTCCCCGCTATCTGGTTTGCACCGGGACTGATGGGGATACTTTTACCAATACTAAACTTTTATTCTTTGTGGAACAGATTACAGACAAGTTTGGCGAAGTGGACTTCCTGAGCAAGATACGGTTGGGTTCGTTGCTGATCAAAACTGCTTTAGCTGCCCAGTCTGTGGCCCTTCGAGCTGTACCCATCTTAGCACAATTCCTGTGTCCATTATCCCCCACCAGTCTCTAAATTTGGTTCAAGGTGTGATTTTTCACAGGAACCTCATCCTTCAATCTGATGTGTTCTCCACGTTCACCAGATTGCCCAGTATATAAGAATGAAAAGAAGATACAGGAGTATAAGTCCCTTGATTGTTTAACCTACACAGAGGCTCGTAAGGATTATACACGTCTTCACCATGTGTCCATGACGTCTAGTTATGCTTTAGTTACATCTTCACCCCTTCCTTACCACAATCCCGCACCCCTCTCCTCCCCCCCTCCCCTGCGGCTCCCACACCTTCTCCTCTGGGCGCTGCTCACCCTCCCCAGCGGGAGAAGTGTCCCACTCCTTCGGCGTCTGCCAGTCAAGGGCGCCCCTCCCGGGATGCCCCTTCCTGGCACCTTCCAGGCCAAAGGTCTGCTGCCGTGCGACGACCGCGAGAGCCGCGGTCTGTCGGCCCCCAGGTCGCCCGGTCTCTTTCTGTTCCTGATCTTGCTGCAGCTGGCTCCTATATGCCACACATCCCTCCTCGATCTCAGCCTGAAAAGAAGAAGAAACATAAGTCCCGGGACAAAGAGCCTCTGGTGTCACCGGAGGTCCCTTCCCCGACTTCACAACTGGATTCTGACCTGTCGTTCATGGATGTCGCCCCCTCCTTGTCGGTGACGGGTGGGGATCCGGCGGTATGACTGGATTTAGCGTGTTCAGCCCTCCTTTCACCCATCGTTCTGTCGTTCTCCAATGGAACTGTAATGGATACTATCGTCACCTTCCGGAATTGAAATCCCTTCTTTCGTCCTACTCTGCAGCTTGTGTGGTTCTCCAGGAATCTCATTTTACTGATGCTCACTCTACGACCCTCCGTGGGTTCCGTGTTTTCTGTCGAAATCGGGTCGGACCCTTGCGGGCTTCTGGTGGCGTTTGTACGTTGGTCCGTACAGACATTGCTAGCACGTGGATTCCTCTCCAAACTACATTGGAAGCGGTTGCTGTTAGGGTCCACTTAGACTCTGCAGTCACAGTTTGCAATCTTTATCTCCCTCCTGACAGCACTCTTACACCTGCTGCGTTAACCACCCTTCTTCAGCAACTTCCTCCTCCCTTCCTCCTCCTTGGGGATTTTAATGCTCATCATCTTTTGTGGGGCAGTGCCTTTCCATCTAGACGAGGTCTTCTTATAGACCAATTTATTGCAGACCACGCCCTGTGCCTTCTTAATGATGGCTCCCCTACTCATTTCAGTGCCGGTCATGGTACCTTTTCTGCCATTGATCTTTCTCTTTCTTCTCCCTCTCTCCTCCCTTCGTTACACTGGTCGCCACACGACGACCTTTGTGATAGTGACCATTTCCCGTTGATTATCACGCTCCCTTCCCGCTCCCCGATGGACAGGTTACCTCGTTGGTCTTTCCACCGCGCCGATTGGCCTCTATACACTGCGCAGGTCGAGTTTTCTCCCTCTTTGTTGGGTTGTATTGATGACGTCCTACGTGACTCGTCTGACGCAACTCGTCTGACGCGATTGTTCGCGCTGCTAGCCTTGCTGTCCCGCACTCATCTGGACCATTTCGTCGCCGGCAAGTCCCGTGGTGGAGTACGGCTATTGCCATTGCCATCCGTGATCGCCATCGAGCTTTGCAACACTTTAAGAGGCACCTATCCGTAGCCAGCCTTACTACCTTTAAACGCCTTCGCGCTAAAGCCCGTTATTTAATCAAACAGAGCAAGCGGATATGTTGGGAACGATTCGTTTCTTCCCTTGGTTCTACTGTCCCTCTGTCACGGGTATGGGCTACACTTCGTTCTCTCCAAGGTTGCCATCGGCAGACCACCCTCCCAGGCCTTCACCTCCCAGATGGCATTTGTACGGACCCATTAGTTCTTGCAGAACATCTTGCGGCCCATTTTGCAGTGGCATCAGCGTCAGCCTCCTATCCAGCTGCTTTCCTTCATCAAAAACAGCAGGCTGAAGCCTCCACCTTATGTTTCACCCCTTGTGAGTCAGAATCTTACAACGAACCTTTTACTGAATGGGAATTTCTTTCTGCTCTATCTCCTTCTCATGGTACGGCCCCTGGCCCAGATTCCATTCATAACCAACTGCTTCAACATCTCGGTGCTCCACAACGGCAACATCTTCTTCGGGTGTTTAACCGTATCTGGCTCCAGGGTGACTTCCCTTCTCAGTGGAGGGATAGCATTGTGGTTCCTGTCCTTAAGCCTAGTAAGAACCCCCTATCTGTTGATAGCTATCGGCCAATTAGTTTGACCAATGTTGTTTGTAAGTTACTTGAACGGATGGTAGCCCGTCGGCTCAATTGGGTCCTCGTATCTCGGGGTCTCTTGTCGCCTTACCAGTGTGGCTTTCGAGAGGGACGGTCTTCAATCGATCATTTACTTCGCTTGGAATCCGCAGTTCGGCAGGCTTTTTCCCAGCGCCGCCATTTGGTTGCAGTGTTTTTTGACCTTCGCAAGGGCTATGACACGGCCTGGCGCCATCACATCTTACTTACCCTTCATCAGTGGGGTCTTCGGGGCCCCCTCCCGATTTTTATCCGCCAGTTCCTGATCCATCGGTCATTCAGAGTTCGAGTTGGTACTGCTTTCAGTTCTCCACGGGCCCAGGAGATGGGCATCCCACAGGGTTCTGTCTTGAGTGTCCTTCTTTTCCTCATTGCTATCGATGGACTTGTGGCGTCTGTCGGTCCCTTGGTCGCCCCTGCCCTGTATGTGGATGATTTCTGCATTTGGTTTAGTTCCTCCTCGATGGCATCTGCAGAGCGGCAGCTCCAGGTAGCTATACGGCGTGCCTCTGCATGGACCCTCTCACACGTGTTTCAATTCTCTCCTTTAAAATCGCGAGTGGTCCACTTTTGTCGCCGTACTACGATCCACCCTGATCCAGAGCTCTATCTCGCTGCACAACGATTGCCTGTGGTCCCACAGTTTCGTTTCCCGGGTCTTCTTTTCGACAACAAGCTCACTTGGCTGCCCCATATCAGACACCTGAAGGTAGGATGTTTCCGTAAACTCAATGTCCTTCGCTTCCTTGCCCACTCCTCTTGGGGTGCGGACCGTTCCCTCCTTCTCAGTCTTTATCGTGCTCTAGTTCTGTCTCGCTTGGACTATGGTTGTCAAGTTTATGGTTCAGCTGCTCCTTCCACACTGCACGTGCCGGATCCAGTCCACCATCGTGGTATCCGTTTGGCCACCGGTGCCTTCCCTACTAGCCCTGTTGATAGTCTCCTGGTTGAAGCTGGGATCCCCCCCCTTTCTGTTCGGCGGTCCCAGCTTCTGGTGTCTTATGCACTCACAATCCGTTCCTCTCCCACTCATCCTTCCTATTCTATCCTGTTCCCAGACCATGGACGTCGCCCACCCGACTCCCGCCCTCGGGCGGGTTTACCGGTTGGGCTGCGCCTTGCACCTCTTTGCCGTGATTTTTCAGCTTCCTTCTTTGTCCTGTCTTCCTCGCTCCCTCCCCTCCACCCCTCCTTGGTTAGTTCCTCGGCCTTGAATTCGGATGGATCTCCGCCGAGGTCCGAAAGATTCCATCCCCCCGGTGGTGTTCCGTTTCTTTTTCCACCAAATGTTATGGGAGTTTCGGGATGCTGTTGTTTTTTACACTGATGGCTCTAAATCTGCTGATCGTGTTGGGTATGCCTTCACGTCCTCTGTTGGAACGGAAAGTCATCTGCTGCCACCTACATGTGGGGTGTTTACTGCGGAATTGATGGCAATTTCCCAGGCCCTTACCTTTATTAAACAATCCCAACACAACCGCATTTTGTTATGTACGGACTCGGTGAGTGGCCTTCTTGCTATTGACCGGTGTTTTTCGCGCCATCCCTTGGTCTCTGCCATCCGTGACCATCTCGCTGATATTCACCGTGCTGCTTGTTCTATTGACTTCCTTTGGGTCCCTGGTCATGTGGGTATCCCGGGTAATGAGCTCGCTGATCGTTTGGCTGTGGGAGCAGTTACTTACCCCCGTTTTCTGTAGCCCCTCCTGCAGCGGATTTACGGCTTCACATCAAATCCCACTTCGCACAGTCATGGGCCAATTCTTGGGAGGCTACTCCCCTGCCTAATAAACTTCATGCAATTAAGGTGACACCAGGCCCGTGGCGTTCTTCCTTTCGCATCTCCCGAAAGGACTCGACCACACTGTGTCGTCAGAATGAGATTTTCACTCTGCAGCGGAGTGTGCGCTGATATGAAACTTCCTGGCAGATTAAAACTGTGTGCCCGACCGAGACTCGAACTCGGGACCTTTGCCTTTCGCGGGCAAGTTCTCTACCAACTGAGCTACCGAAGCACGACTCACGCCCGGTACTCACAGCTTTACTTCTGCCAGTACCTCAGCTCCTACCTTCCAAACTTTACAGAAGCTCTCCTGCGAACCTTGCAGAACTAGCACTCCTGAAAGAAAGGATATTGCGGAGACATGGCTTAGCCACAGCCTGGGGGATGTTTCCAGAATGAGATTTTCACTCTGCAGCGGAGTGTGCGCTGATATGAAACTTCCGGGCGTGAGTCGTGCTTCAGTAGCTCAGTTGGTAGAGCACTTGCCCGCGAAAGGCAAAGGTCCCGAGTTCGAGTCTCGGTCGGGCACACAGTTTTAATCTGCCAGGAAGTTTCATATCAGCGCACACTCCGCTGCAGAGTGAAAATCTCATTCTGGAAACATCCCCCAGGCTGTGGCTAAGCCATGTCTCCGCAATATCCTTTCTTTCAAGAGTGCTAGTTCTGCAAGGTTCGCAGGAGAGCTTCTGTCAAGTTTGGAAGGTAGGAGACGAGGTACTGGCAGAAGTAAAGCTGTGAGTACCGGGCGTGAGTCGTGCTTCGGTAGCTCAGTTGGTAGAGCACTTGCCCGCGAAAGGCAAAGGTCCCGAGTTCGAGTCTCGGTCGGGCACACAGTTTTAATCTGCCAGGAAGTTTCACACTGTGTCGTCTCCGCATTGGCCATACTCGGTTGACCCATGGTTTTCTTTTGCTTGATGAGCCCCCCTACTATGTGGTTGTGGAGCCTTCCAGTCAGTAGCCCACATTTTGATTGAATGCCCCCTTCTTTTGGCTCTGCGTGCTAAGTACAGACTCCCCCACACTTTACCTTTGATGTTGGCTGACGATTCCCGGATGGTCTCTCTGGTTCTCGGTTTCCTCCGGGAAAGTGGTTTTTATTCTCAGTTTTAAGGTTTTTAATCTCTCTCTGGTGTTGGGGCAGGGCGGTGAGTGTTTGGGTGTCTCCCACTGTAGGCAATGTTCAGAGATTCCCGATTCACCTCCCTGACCGAATTCCTCTTTTCTTCCCCTTTTACTCTGTTTTTACCCTTTTTTTTTTTTAAGGCTTGGTTAGTCTTTCTATTCCCATACGTACTTTCTACATTATGGCAGTTGTACCTTTTAAGTCACAGGTGGTCTTGCCTATGCTGCTTCAGCATAGTGTTGGGTTCGTTCTCTTGCCGACTTCCCTCATTTTGTTTTTTTACCAATGATGACAAGACTGCCTTTTTGCGTTTTTTCCCTTTTTCCGTTTTATTGTTCTGACTTTACTGAGTTGTCCCATTAGGGGAATGGCGCACATTTGAAACAAGGGACTGATGACCTTGCTGTTTGGTCCCTTAAACCTCAACCAACCAACCATTGTCGATTTTAAACCTTGTAAAAGTAAACCGATGAAACACTGAAATACGACATGAGCATTTTGGAGGTATGTATCCCTAGTCCCCAAAGGGCACACAAAGGCTGTTCACTACCAATATTTCATAGCGTTTGTTAGGTGACAGTAACCAGATGGCTTAACTAAGCCGGTGAAGAATTTGCATTTGCCGAGATTATCCAGAGTGTCACTGATCCCTGATAGGGGATAGGTTTTCAGTGTCGTGAACTCATTGACTGCTCTCGTGTCTACACAGATGTGATAAGACTATTCTCCATTACTGATTTTTGTAGGGGCTCTCTCTGAAGATGAAGCTCAGAGATAGAAAGAAAGTTGACTTACTTTTGCTTCTAGAAAACCTGAAATATTTTACTCTACTAAAGACTGCAAGTGATGATTTATTTAATATGGTGACGGTGCTGTAGGTAGGCGTAGCATCACCTGCAGGAATCTCGTGGTATGTTGTGGAGGTTCGTGGAAATCATTTCTTCAGGGGAAGTCGCAAATTTGGCTAGAACAGGGTATGACATGTACTGATCTGCTGTACACAGGTTTTAAAATCTCTTTGTATTTCTCTTTTTACAGGTAACATAAGTACAGAGGAAGACTGCACTGTAGTTCCTTCTCTAGATTGTCACATAGATGACAAAATGGTAGATATCGAAATAGACGAAAGAGGGATAGAAAAACAATTAAAATCGCTCTAAAGAGGAAAGGCCGCTGGACCTGATGGGATACCATTTCGATTTTACACAGAGTACGCGAAGGAACTTGCCTCCCTTCTTGCAGCGGTGTACCGTAGGTCTCTAGAAGAGCGTAGCATTCCAAAGGATTGGAAAAGAGCACAGGTCATCCCCGTTTTCAAGAAGGGACGTCGAACAGATGTGCAGAACTATAGACCTATATCTCTAACGTCTATCAGTTGTAGAATTTTGGAACACGTATTATGTTAGAGCATAATGACTTTTCTGGAGACTAGAAATCTACTCTGTTGGAATCAGCATGGGTTTTGAAAAAGACGATCGTGTGAAACCCAGCTCGCACTATTCGTCCACGAGACTCGGAGGGCCATAGACACGGGTTCCCAGGTAGATGCCGTGTTTCTTCTGCAATGCGTTCAATACAGTTCCCCACAGTCGTTTAATGAACAAAGTAAGAGCATATGGACTATCAGACCAATTGTGTGATTGGATTGAAGAGTTCCTAGATAACAGAACGCAGCATGTCATTCTCAATGGAGAGAAGTCTTCCGAAGCAAGTGTGATTTCAGATGTGCCGCAGGGGAGTGTCGTAGGACCGTTGCTATTCACAATATACATAAATGACCTTGTGGATGACATTGGAAGTTCACTGAGGCTTTTTGCGGATGATGCTGCGGTATATCGAGAGGTTGTAACTGTTGTGACTTAGCAAGACAGCCAAGTCACAACGAGAGGAAGCCGAAAGGCACGTGTTATGCTCACGCAGATTGGCGTGAGGTCTGGAACAGTTAAAAGGAAATGAGAACTTAGAAAATGGACGCAGTTGCTGTAATACTTAACTTTAATCCACATTTGTAGAACATCGCTCTTGATGATACATGCTTCAAAATATTAATTATCAAAGCTATGGCGCCTTGCTAGGTCGTAGCCAATGACTTAGGTGAAGGCTATGTTAACTATCGTCTCGGCAAATGAGAGCGTATTTGTCAGTGTGGCTTCGCTAGCAAAGTCTGCTGTACAACTGGGGCGAGTGCCAGGAAGTCTCTCGAGACCTGCCGTGTGGTGGCGCTCGGTCTGCAATTACTGACAGTGGCGACACGCGGGTCCGACGTATACTACTGGACCACGGCCGATTTAAAAGGCTACCACCTAGCAAGTGTGGTGTCTGGCGGTGACACCACAGTAACAATAGAAAATTGTACTGAAATGCAGGAGGATCTGCAGCGAATTGACGCATGGTGCAGCGAATGGCAATTGAATCTCAAGGTAACAAGTGTAATATGCTGTGAATACATAGAAAGAAAGATCCCTTATCATTTAGCTACAATATAGCAGGTCAGCAACTGGAAGCAGTTAATTCCATAAATTAGCTGTGAGTAAGCATTAGGAGTGATTTAAGATGGAATGATCATGTAAAGTTGATCGTCGCTAAGACAGATGCCAGACTGAGATTCATTGGAAGAATCCTAAGGAAATGCAATCCGAAAACAAAGGAAGTAGGTTACAGTACGCTTGTTCGCCCACTGCTTGAATACTGCTCAGCAGTGTGGGATCCGTACCAGATACGTTTGATAGAAGAGATAGAGAAGATCCAACAGAGAGCAGCGCGCTTCGTTACAGGATCATTTAGTAATCGCGAAAGCGTTACGTAGATGATAAACTCCAGTGGTAGACTCTGCAGGAGAGACGCTCAGTAGCTCGGTACTGGCTTTTGTTGAAGTTTCGAGAACATAACTTCACCGAGGGGTCAAGCAGTATATTGCTCCCTCCTACGTATATCTCGCGAAGAGACTATGAGGATAAAATCAGAGAGATTAGAGCCCACACAGAAGCATACAGACAGTCCTTCTTCCACGAACAATAAGAGACTGGAGTAGAAGGGAGAACCGATAGAGGTACTCGAGGTACCCTCCACCACACACTGTCGGGTGGCTTGCGGAGTATGGATGTAGATGTAGAACTAAAATTTGCATAAAATTTCTTTCAGGCTGCTCATTTTAATGGCATGCTGTTATATTATCAATATTTAGTTCATGTTCTTTGTTGAATCTAGTACATGGAGAATTTCAGTCTCTCCGCTTCCAAAATTACACAGGTCTGCAAGTAACAAACTGCATGCTTCTGCAGCTGTCGTGCTCGTATTTTTCGTCACAATCCTCTTCAATGACTGTCTGCCATAATAACGAATTCTCATTTTTGTATGCATTATAACCTCGTTGATGACGTTTATCAATTTCACCTGTATGTGGTATAGATCTTAGATATGGTGCCTCTTCAGTCACCAAACACTTGAGCTACCTTGTTTATGGAAACACCCACCATACGAGCACCAACATCCGCCCACATCCTAAGTCACTTAACTCCAGCATAACGCTGTCACAACTACACAGAACACTGTTTTGACTATAACTGGCACTTGCAGCATATTTGGGATATTGTACAGTTGCCGTTCATGGTCAGATACAACAGCACAACCAGCATGCTTGGCTGACATGCATTTATGTTCAAGGATGCATTTCTGGCAGTGTTTCCATATTTGTAAGTGGTAATATAATGTTTTTCGTGTGGTTGTATAATGTTTTTCATGTGGTAGTATAATGTTTTTCAAATCAGTGGTTGTTAAATCATACATATCTAGAAATACTATAATGTTGTTCTTTGCAGAAACTTTTACAAGACAAGAAACATGAACTTGAAAATAAGAGAGAGATGCTGAAGAACAAAATAGAAGCGTTAAAAAATTTTCAGCCATCGGCTGAAGACACTGCAAATTTACAGTTATGTCGGTAAGTTTTCAAGGTGAAGTTAAAAACTTTTTATTTTTTAGACTCTCTAAATGCTCTGAGAATTCAGTCTTGTATGTCTTACTTTTTTTTTTTTTTTTTTTTTTTTTTTACTTCCAAATTCAGTTACATCCTCAAGGAGATCTCTTGGTTTTGCAAAACAAATATCAGACAGTTGCTACCATTAGATTAATGGCAGATAATTTTACAACAGTAATAGACTTGACCAGTGATACGAATTATTGAATGAGTAAAGTAACCACACACATAACACTGAAATTATTAGTTTCTCTGTGTGATCCACAACGGTTTGTTGAATTAATGAAAAGGCGACTCCAATTGCGTTGTAGAACTTTATTCAGTCCATAACCAGCTTTTTTACAAAGCCATTCTCAAGTGGGTCTGAAACTGCTATACATATGATAGAAGTATACATGTATGTGAACAAAACAAAGCTTACATTTGTTCATGTAATGCACACTTAAAATTACTCCGCAAATTTGTTGCTGTATCAAAATGGTATCTAGATATTTGTAAATATGCCCTGTAAGCAGCCCACAACACGTTCAAGCTATACCAAAAAACACTTTACTTCCCTGTAGTTCAACTTTTGTCACAGGACTATAATTCTTTACTTGACCTGGACACTGGAACAGTATTGAATTTTTATTAAAAAAAAAAAGTGGTTTTATCCTCTTACTTCTACAGCCTGCAAATTTGAATGTGTCCAAATATAAAGCCATCTCTCACTGTATGATCACAGAATATACCAGTAACCTGTAATTTATTGTCAAACAAATTAATTACATGCTTTCTGTTTAAGTAAATAACCTTCTCAGTGTTGAAACTCTTCAGAAACCAAGACTGTGACTTTCACAAGACATTATTTCTGGTTAGGTGGTTAAGAAACCAACTTTTCTTGAATTTTTGAGACTGCTAGCAAAAGTAAAACTGCACATTAGTTTGACGGTGTTTCTTTATCTCCTTTGTTATACAGATGGTAAACTTTAAATGATTAATGGAAAATCTCATATAAAGATGTGAAACAAATACTAACAAAGAGATAGAGGGGCTGGCCAGTACTTACCTCAGCTCAGTACAGCCGATAGATACACAAAACAGAACAGAGAATTTACGTTCCTAGCTTTTGGAACAAATGTTCCTCCATCAGGGAGGAGAAAGGGGAAAGAAAGGGAAGAAGGGAAAGTAGATTCAGTTACTCACAACCCAGGTTATGAAGCAACAGGGAGGGTAGCAAGGATGGAGGCATGGTTGTCAGAGGGAAGCCAGATATATTCTACTGTAACTAAAGAGGAAAGGGAAAGAGGAGAAGACTGAAGAGTAAATGGGAGTGAGGTTGTTTAACGTAGGTTCAGTCCAGGGGGATGGCGGGATGAAAGGATGTGTTGGAGTGCAAGTTCCCATCTCCGCAATTCAGAGGGACTGGTGTTGGGTGGGAGAAGCCAAATGGCACATACGGTGTAGCAGGTTCCTAGGTCCCGAGAATTATGCTGGAGGGCATGCTCCGCTACTGGGTATTGGGCATCTCCTAGGCGGACAGTTCGTCTGTGTCCGTTCATGCGCTCAGCCAGTTTAGTTGTTGTCATACCAATGTAAAAGGCTGTGCAGTGCAGGCATGTCAGTTGATAAATAACCTCCATAACATCCTTGTTAAACCCTACAATATTCCCAAACTACCTTCTCTACCCAGCGGTTCCTACCCCTGTAACCGACCCCGCTGCAAAACCTGCCCCATGCATCCCCCCACAACCACCTACTCCAGCCCCGCTACTGGTAAAACATACACAATTCGAGGCAGGGCCACGTGTGAAACTACACATGTCATTTATCAACTGACATGCCTGCACTGCACAGCCTTTTACATCGGTATGACAACAGCTAAAGTGGCTGAGCGCATGAACGGACAAAGACGAACTGTCCGCCTAGGAGAGTTCGTCCACACATGAAACATCCTCTCCTTCAGTATGACAATGCTGCAACAGTCTGAAGCCTTGGATTCACTGTCATTGATAATCTTCTGTACAGTCCTGACTTGACCCTATCCGATTTTCATCTATTTCTAAAGCTTAAAGAACACCTTCAAGGACTTTACTTCGATAGGGATGAAGTGGTGCAATCGGAGGTGTGGTTGTGGCTGTCAACAAAATCAAACACTGTACCGTGTCAGTGTCAACCAACTTATCTCTTGTTGGAAGAAAAGTGTTCCTTGCGAAGGTGACTGTGATGGGAAATAAATGTGTAAACATGAAGATTAAGTCCAAATTGCCTAATATAAAGTTGGAAAGTGGGAAAAAGTAATGGAATGAGTTACGGTAATCTCACAGTATAGCTGAGGTACTGAGCAATCGACAAGGGCATGAAAAAAGATTAAAACTGTTATTAAGAGTCCTGATGATGTCTTTCCACAGAGTAAAGTGATCCACCCGACATAAGGCCTCTCAGTTCTCTCTGTGGTCTCAGTGCATTCTCCAACTACCCGTCTTCTATCCCTTGCCTCTGAAATCACTACACTGTGTGACACAAGCAACTTCCCCTGTGCCAAAGCAGGCTTACCAGTGCCACATTCGTATCTTTTTTTTTTTTTTTTGTTTATTCCCCTCCCTCCCAGCCAAGAGCCGCCCTTTCCTCCATCTCTTCCTACCCTTCATTCCTCTCACCCACTCAACCTGACACACCTCATCATGATTACACTGTAGCACTAGGATAATATCGCGATGTGTTTGTATATGTGTGTTTTTATTGGTCGCTTAGCTCTGATGAGGGATATTTCTGAAGGATTAACAATAATTTCAGTCTTATTTAATGAAAAAGCCATCCCAATTGCTATGTAGAACCTTATTTAGTCCACTAGCAGTTTCAGCTTTTTTGTTTAGTCATTCTCAAGTGGATCTGAAACTACCACACACATACAGATGTTTACATACATATGATTGAAGATGGAAAAAAACAAGTCTTGTGGATAAGTGCTCTCCAAAAGATACAGGTCTGGTATATTTCAAATCTTGACTATCTAATGATGTCATGAGAATGCAGTCATCTAAAGATTTTTTTAATTTATTGCATTATAATTCAATCTTTTGCTTAAAGTGGAGTTCAAATTACTCACCCTATACTCAATCAATATTCAATAATGAGAGCACTTAGTGACTTTGAACATAATATCTAACCAGTTTTAAACTTTTTTGGCTTGCATATTTAATGTCAAATATGTAACACATTAACTCATTTTTAAACTAATCAAATGTTTGAAGGTGTTTAATATATGGGCATTCAATTCTTTAAAGAATCGAGGGGGGGGGGGGGGGGGGAGAGAGGATACTTACTAATACTGTAGTAATCAGTGTGTAGGCGCAAGTGGCAAGTGGGCACACGCCTTTAGATGTGATCTGTCGTGTCCACCAGTGACAGTCTGCAAATTATTGGCCGTAACTAAAATGTGTGTGGAACAAGTGTGTTCCGAGGGCCAGTTCATTTCCAAAATAAATTTTCCACTCTGCAGGAGAATAGAAGTAGGAGGGAGAGAATTGGAGTTGTGAGGATCTGCCTGAATAGCTCAGTCGATTAGAGCATTGCCCACAAATGAGATGTTCTGTGTTTGAGTGTCAGACCTGAACAGTTTTAATGTGCCATAAAGTTTCAAAACAGCTTGTTAATGTTTATTACCTCTCACAGAATCGTTCTTGCTATGATATAGTTGTTTTCATTAATTGGTCAAGATATTTGCTGTCAGCTTAGGAGGTATATGGTTTGCAGACCATGATCAGTTAATTTCCAGATTTTTTTGTGAACAATGGTCACAACTGGACATATCTGTTTGTAGAGTGAAATAGATGACACACGGGAAAGAGTTGTACAATAATTTATTGGTGAATTGTAGATGAACGGTAATCTACTGTAAGTTGAATGCTGGCATACGAATGGTGAATTAGATGAAGAGGGTTTTGCGGATGTCATAATCGGCAGTGTTTCGAGAAGACTTGTAGTTGCAATTGTCAGAACCAAGAATGAGTTCGTCAGGGAAGTGCAACTTCCATGCTGTGCAAAATCGACAGAGGACCACTATCACGGCCAGGTGAATGTGACAAACTTTGAGGAGATGTGAGAAAAGATGTGCTGTACATTCTAGTTTGTGTGAATAAGCCACCTGAGAAGTCATATGTTATGGACTTGGCTGAAAACAAAGACACAGTGTCATACACTCAAATCTTATAATCACAGTCTAAACACAATAGAATTCGTGTAGGAAAATATTGAAAGGCGTATTGGGGGCGCAACATATCAGGGAATTTGTGAACTTAACACTTCCTTCCAGTTAGTTACTGCCAAGGGTTGAGGAGGATTTTGGAGTAAAGGACAGAAGTAGAGGAAGAATAATAGGGGCCTGTTTTCAGCACCTATCAAGTCAAAAAATAATTGGCACATGATGGTGTCATTTAAATTGCTGTCAAAGAAGTCGTCAAAATACGGCTACATCTGCTATCACTGAAATCATAAATATAACTACATCTGATGTAAGTGATTGATTTTCTTTCTGTTATATAAGTGTATATAACTATTGCAGTTAGGATCTTTATTAAATATGTCAATACATAAGGTGATTTCAGTTTCGACTGTTAACAAAATTTAAGTCATCTTTATCTCCGTGCGTATCTTCTGCTTTTGCGAAAATGTAAAGTACTGGAGATAGGCAAGGTTGGGGTCCCCCCGCCACAGCTTCTTGCCCTCTTACCCTGCGACAATCTGTGTGGTGTCTGGGTGCGCTTTCTCCACTCCCTGCAACACCCTCTGCAATCAGCCTGCGCACAATTGGCACACATTATGTCTCTCAGACTAACTTAAATGGAAATTAATAACTGTAACTGAAATTTTCTTGAGGTAATTAGCTTAGAGCACTTGCTTGCAATTATTTGTTTGTTTTACAGGCTCAAATACCAACTCTACAAGGACATAACTGGAGTGCGCTGGGATTATAAAGCTAATGCACCTCGGGGCTGTATCCTTTAATGGAATAACATATTTCTTCTGATTTTGATGTACAGTGATGATCAGATGAGTTAAGAAAGCATTCACTATAGCATGTAGCACCATCTTTTACTATTATCATGATAATTATTCATTATGCCGTGGAGTCTGCAAAACACGTGTTTTGGAAGAGACAACCATTAAATTGCAACCACAATTTGTGAAGAACAGTCATGCACATACTACATTTGCTCAATATGATGAAACTCTGATGACTTTTGGGGCAATGAAGAACCTTTGTGGAGAGGTAATTAAATCTCTTTCACGTAATCCGAGAGTGATTAAAATAATGTCCTATTAGATATACACGTTTTAAGTAGGTGAACAGACAAATGCACATCATCTACCGACAGGTTGTGATACTGTTGTGTTACGGAGAACGTTGACATACAGATTAAAGTGTATGCTTTCCTCATTCACAAGTATTTATCATACAGGAAAGTTGCTATTAATGTGAAATATATCTCACTTTTGAGTGACTTACACTTTGTCATTTGTGTGTACTAACCAGTTCCATAACTTCATAGTTGAGGAAGCAGTATTTTATAGTGTGAGCATGTATTAGATATGTTGTGCACCCATGTTTTTGTGTGTGCCCTATGATGCAGGGCTAGTAGAGAACTCGGCTCTGTATTCCTCAGTGAGGTAATGGCTTTGATGGAATATCATTTCACATATTGTTGTTGCTTTTGAACATTGAATTGTTTGCTCTTATAATCTAAACTAGGCTATTGCTGTCAGGTGATGCTGTTAATATTAAGACTTGTCCCTGATGGTTGTGATTTTACCCGAGTCAGTGTATTCATAGTAAATCTGTCTCATGGTGGGCGACTGAGAGCTCAGTGCTCAGCATCAGAATGGAAATTTCTCATGTGTCTCATCATCACCAAATGTACAGAAACGTCGTGTGATTTCCACTTGGACTGCAAATACGAGGGATAATGGCACCGTGGTTGCATGCCTAGTTGAAATATTGCTGTTGTTGAGATAAAACTAGTACCTCTAATTCAGTATACTTTTTCTCCTAATATTTTAATAAACATGTTTTAGGCAGTACATGACATTTCTATACACGCGGTATGCATTTAATTTGTAAGCTCATAAACAAGTTGATTATGAGTGTCGTATTCATTTTGTGAAGTATCATTTCTTTCTCCCTTTATATTTCAATAGAAACGTTGTTGTTATTGTTACTTCACTTTGATCAGTTACCTCATTTCTGACTTTTGACGTGCTACTACAAAACTTTCCTTCATGCATAACATATGCAGTAGAAAACAATTATTTTGTTAAGCCCCTTACGTAATTTACAGCTTTTCATTTCGCTGTGAATGTTACAGTGGGCAACATGACAATAAAATTATTGCACAGTTGTAATTGTTGCAAGATTTTATGTATGTATTTGTTTCAAAGTTATGCGAGAAATGAAGTAAGGTCACAGTTTAATGCTTTGTTACTTTAGAAGGCATTGGAGGCAGACTAACAGTACTAACAACATTATGAAAATGATTGTTGCTACTAACCATATAGCGGAGATTCTGAGTCGTAGGTAGGCACAATGAAAAGACTGTCACAAAATAAGCTTTCGTCCAACAAGCCCTTTGTCAAAGACACACACACACACACACACACACACACACACACACACACACACACACACGACTGCTACACACTACACAGTACTGACTTAGTCAGCTATGATAATGGATTAGAGTGGGTCTGCCTTCTTGCAAAAACACAATTTTTGTTTTGGTTTGTTTAGTTGCAGGAAGGAAGTTCATTATTATTTTCTGCAAGCATGGAACAGTGCTTCAAATTTGATTATAATAAAAGTCGGATATGGATAGGTGGACTTGATTATGGCAATTCTCATATACAGTAAAACCTGCTTTCAAGAAATTCCTGAACATAGGAAAATTTAGCTTTTAAGTATATCAAACCATTTTCAAATTTGAACCTATTTTTGACAAAATTTCTAAAATTTGTTTGTTGCTATTTTTTATTTTTCCAAATGTCACACTATAATTCTAACAGAGTGAGTGCCACAGTTCACAGCTGATTCTTACTGTCAACGTCTTAGTGTTTTGGTCGATAATTTTGTGCCTCATTCTCCTAGTAATTGTGAGTTTACTGTTAATTCATAGTCTACAATGAACTCATTGCATTATGTTAAATAGCTCCATGACCGTCAGGATATGAAGTCTCTACTTGATTTTAGTCTTCAAGTACACTACTTTCATTGTAGAACATAGATGATATTTCAAGAAAACAATCAAAAACTGGCATTATTTCTTTTCTACAGAGAAATTTTTAAATTGGGAAACATAGTACTAAGCTAAGATGACCAATCAGAAAGCAAGAATATATGCAGCAATTTCCACTCAGATTTGCTTGCTGGACTGTAACATAAGTCACATGATGTAGTGTTACAAATGCTGGCATACAGACTAATTTTGCAGTACCACTAAACTCCTTAGCTGCATCCTTATAAAGAGCATGTTTAAACTTAAGACTGTAAAAACAATTGTTTCATTATTTGTGTCAATCGAGTTGTTGTTGCAAGTTAGAATTCTTTGTTTAATCTGTTTTGCACACGACACATTTTGGGTGAAGTTTACTATTGTAAAGTGTGTGTTTTCTATTACATTTTTATGAGTTAAATGTTACGCTTGCTGTGTGTGAATTACTGCAACGTTCTAGAAACGACGAGCAACAATTTGTTATTATTAATGTTTTATATTAGATCGCTATTATGCAGCAAAATTTCTTTCACGTTCCCAGAATCTGTAGGAGAAGCATAGTCAGCAGCGATAAATTTTCATGTTTTGAAAATTGGATTTCTTACTGTGGTGCATTGAAAGGCCTCACTGCAGTGGAAACAAAAAATAATTTTTTTGTAAACCCTTGTTGCCCGTTCTGTAAAGACCTCATCGCTACTGTTGTGGAGGCCGAGTTGACACTGTCGGTACGGAAGGCCGATTTCTTGAGTTTGTGAAATGGCTTCTGGTGCAGTACACTGCTACGACAATTTTTCTCTGCCAGTATTACACAGCTATCCCCTAGGGTCATGTAACAGGATAGGACAACGAAGGTTCTACAACACTCCAACAATTTGTAACAAAGTCACACAAATGAGTTATAAGGTTTACTTATCTCTGTGACTTGTTGAATAATGGAGTCTGCAACACTGCATGTAATATAACAAAAAAGCCCTCAATGGCTAAGTGCAAATAATAGTAAGTAATCTTCACAGTACATATCAAATGCAATTTACAATAACTCTGTCTGACTTCTAAGAGTTCACTAGACAGCGTTCCCTGTCTAGGTCAGCTCTGGACGAGGATCTATAACCAAATGGGCGAGAACACAAGAGTACGCTGAAGGAACTTGCCCCCCTTCTTGCAGCGGTACCGTAGGTCTCTAGAAGAGCGTAGCATTCCAAAGGATTGGAAAAGGGCACAGGTCATCCCCGTTTTTAAGAAGGGACGTTGAACATATGTGCAGAACTATAGACCTATATCTCTAACGCCTATCAGTTGTAGAATTTTGGAACACGTATTATGTCAGAGTATAATGACTTTTCTGGAGACTAGAAATCTACTCTGTTGGAATCAGCATGGGTTTCGAAAAAGACGATCGTGTGAAACCCAGCTCGCACTATTAGTCCACGACACTCAGAGGGCCGTAGACACGGGTTCCCAGGTAGATGCCGTGTTTCTTGACTTCCGCAAGGCGTTCGATACAGTTCCCCACAGTCGTTTAATGAACAAAGTAAGAGCATATGGACCATCAGACCAATTGTGTGATTGGATTGAAGAGTTCCTAGATAACGGAACGCAGCATGTCATTCTCAATGGAGAGAAGTCTTCTGAAGTAAGAGTGATTTCAGGTGTGCCGCGGGGGACTGTCATAGGACTGTTGCTATTCACAATATACATAAATGAACTTGTGGATGACATCGGAAGTTCACTGAGGTTTTTTGCGTATGATGCTGCGGTATATCGAGAGGTTGCAACAATGGAAAATTGTACTGAAATTTCAGGAGGATCTGCAGCGAATTGACGCATGGTGCAGGGAATGGCAATTTAATCTCAATGTAGACAAGTGTAATGTGCTGTGAATACATAGAAAGAAAGATCCCTTATCATCTAGCTACAATATAGCAGGTCAGCAACTGGAAGCAATTAATTCCAGGTTACAGTTCACTTTTTCGCCCACTGCTCGAATACTGCTGAGCAGTGTGGGATCCGTACCAGATAGGGTTGATAGAAGAGATAGAGAAGATCCAACGGAGAGCAGCACGCTTCGTTACAGGATCATTTAGTAATCGCGAAAGCGTTAGGGAGAAGATAGATAAACTCCAGTGGAAGACTCTGCAGGAGAGACGCTCAGTAGTTCGGTACGGGCTTTTGTTGAAGTTTCGAGAACATACCTTCACCGAGGAGTCAAGCAGTATATTGCTCCATCCTACGTATATCTCGTGAAGAGACCATGAGGATAAAATCAGAGAGATTACAGCCCACACAGAGGCATACCGACAGTCCTTCTTTCAACGAACAATACGAGACTAGAATAGAAGGGAGAACCGATAGAGGTACTCGAGGTACCCTCCGCCACACACTGTCATGTGGCTTGCAGAGTATGGATGTAGATGTAGATGTAGAACTGCTCTTCTATCTTCTGAGTGGCCTTCTGTCTGTTGTCGTCCAGTGAATGGCGGATTGTACTCGGCTGGCAATTGGCTGAGCCAAATTTGATATATTCAGCCTCAGTGCCACCTGTGGTGCTGGTGAAACTCACGCAAGTGTTTATGGCATTGGCACCAGCTCGCATCATTGTGCCTGTGGTGCTTTTCCCCTGGCTGTGTCTTGTTCAGAAGACACGGCACTCCTCCCCAAACCACCACACGATTGTCATGTACGACTGAGCACCATATCAACAGCGAGGGGGAGGCACGGGGGTTGGAACCCTCATTCGAGCAGCGACCGTTGCTGTAGCCAATGCAAAGTCGCTGCTCGCACCCTGACATCTGTCTCGAGACTGCGAGGGAATACCGGTCGAAAAACGATGCAGAAGGTGGATCCCGGAACCCGTTGGCAGGGCATCTTCTCGATGGCGTGAATCCGCAAGAGCATCTTTCTAACTGGAGGTCCCTCAGTAGGCCTCGGCGCAGTGCTGACCCAGCAGTGGTAACGTGGCAGGTGCTGCCGGACATCCGCTAGTGGGCGGATGCGGTGTGGGATTGATGTCTGTCAGCTTGAGGTCCGAAAACAGTGTTGCGTGACCCCACTGTGGAGGGTGGCGCTTGGGTTGCGTCGACCAGAAAGACGAGGAAGCTGTGAACGTATAACAAGTGGCAGAACTTTGCAAGCGACAAAGGCGAATTTGATTTAGGTGCCGCTTCTGAAATTCATCGTGACCTCGAATCTGAAACATCTGTGAACCAATTGAAGTAGTAATGATGTCGCACTCCCGTGACTTCTTTCTGCCATAGATTCTGTAAAACACATGTTAGCTAATCTGGTATGTCGGCTGACTGGAATCTGTAGGTTCCAGCTCATCGTATGTACTCTGCTCTGACTCACTCAGTGCTCTTCAGAGCCTTGGAGCTCCCTATCCGGTCCATCCCTTGATTCAACGGATACAGCAGTCCCTCCATTCTTTCGCTGATAATGGTGGTTCTGTCAGCTTTCTGTGGGTTCCCGGACATGTAGGAGTGCCTGGGAATGAGGCTGCGGATGCTGCAGCCAAGGCTGCAGTCCTTCTGCCTCGGCCAGCCTCCCATTGTGTCCCGTCATCTGACGTTCGTGGGGATGTATGTAAGAGGCTTGTGTCGTTGTGGTGGGATGCTTGGTCATCCCTCCAAGGAAACAAGCTCCGGGCAGTAAAACCGCTCCCAACTGCTTGGACAACATCCTCCAGACCATCTCGGCGCGAGGAGGTCCTTCTGACCAGGTTGCGGATTGGGCATTGCCGGTTTAGCCACCGCTACCTGCTCTCCGGTGACCCAGCCCCGCAGTGCCCTTGTGGTCAGGCATTAACAGTGCGCCATGTTTTATTGTCGTGTCCCCGTTTTAGTCAATTTCGTGTTGTCCTGTCCCTGCCATCTACTTTACCGGATGTTTTAGCTGACGACGCTCGAGCAGCTGCTCGTATTCTGCATTTTATAACTTTAACTGGCTTGTCCAAAGACATTTAACCTTTTTACTTATTTTATCTGCATATTTGTCAGGTCCTTCTGGTGTCCCCCCATCCCCTTGAGTTTTACCAGATTCCATGTGCTCTCACAACAGTGACTGGGCGCTAATGACCTCAGCAGTTGAGCGCCCTTAAACCCAAAAAAAAAAAAAAAATGTAGGTTCCAGCTGCAGCAGGGGTCGGAACAAATGCGAGAGCGTGCGGTGGCGTCGCCCGTGTAGCAAATCTGCCAACGGAGGCCCGTTGTGGGGCTGAGAGTGAGAAGTGGACGAGAAGTGAAGCGAGGCTTGTTCGCATCGATGATGCGAGCAAAGTTTTAAAGTTTGCCCGTTTGCTTTTTGAACATGCGAGCAAAACATTCAGCCTCGCCATTCGTAAGGGATGAAGCGAATGTAATAATTGAGACTTCATTAAGACAGATTGCAATTCTTTTACATTCTGAGATGGTTTGAGATCACGTATTGCTTGCAAATGTGCCTGTGTCGGATGAACAACTCGAGAATTGCAGCCAGCAACTACAATATTGTGCCGGTAATTTGTACATGAAGGCACAGAAGTAGTTAGTTGTTCTACGTAGTGTTGAAAAATGGCAGGTGCTGATGTACTACTGAAAGGCAAACAATGGGACTTGGAAAAGTCCTAAATGTGTGTTGAAGACACAGGTAGGTATTGCGAAGGTCAGTTTTTGAAAAATAGCGACCTGTGCCTGAGTGATCCAAGAGTCTGTCACATCGAGGTAATGCATAACTGCTAGAGAACTGACAGTGGCTTTGAAATCGGTACAAATCCTAATTTTTCCTGATTATTTGTGAATATAAACTACTTGTGAAGACCACTGACTTGCAGAGTTGGTGTGATTATGCCATTATCTTGCCAGTGAGCCAGATCTTTCGCAACCTGTTCACAAAGTGCAATAGGCATTAGACACGCTGTGAAAAAGCGCGGCTGCGCGTTGTTTTTAAACGTGATGTGCTCTACTAAGTAATTGGCTTTACGTATGCCAGAAGCAAACAGTTCTTGAAATTCACCACAGAGCTTAGCAATACTGTCACTTGAATTGAAATGAGACACAGCTATCACATAGGCCACAGTGTTTAGTCCAAACAAGCAGAGACCAAAAATATTAACAGATTGTCTACTTTGTAGCACTTGAAAGGAAACTGTCTTCTGCAGATTGCGATGCGTGGCTGCAATGTTAAGTGTTCCTATCACTGGAATGTTCTGGCCATTGTATGCTGTAAGCATATTTGTAGATTGACACAGTTGCGGTTTGCCTAACAGTTCATAAGTTTCATAGCTTAACAAGGACACTGATGCACCTGTATCTAATTGAAGTTTGACCATATGGCTTGGAATCACTAAAGGTACATACAATTTAGTAGAGAGATGTTGTACAGGAGAACTATTCCAGAATGAGATTTTCACTCTGCAGAGGAGTGTGCACTGATATGAAACTTCCTGGCAGATTAAAACTGTGTGCCGGACCGAGACTCAAATGTAGGAGGCGAGGTACTGGTGGAAATAAAGCTGTGAGGATGGGGCGTGAGTCTTGCTTGGGTAGCTCAGTTGGTAGAGCACTTGACCGCGAAAGGCAAAGGTCCCGAGTTTGAGTCTCGGTCCGGCACACAGTTTTAATCTGCCAGGAAGTTTCAGGGGAACTATTGATTGTTCTGTGGGAGCAACCTGTTCTGAATTTACAACATGCACTTGCATAGCAGGGAGCAAGTGTTTCACATTGTGACCCGAGGACTTTGTCTTTTTAAGCAGACACTTTGTACATGTCCAGTTCGGTGGCAGGAGTAGCAAGTGGCTTCATGTGGCTTGGCATGACAGGCAATCTTCACGTTTATGTGCTGAATAGCATTGGGGACAAGATTTTGCACCACACTGTTGGTGAGCGAAGCACTGCTTGCACTTAAGCTGTTGACATGTTACGATGTTCTGTCCGTGAGGCTGTTTGTGTGCTGTTAAGTGTGGCTGTTTACGGGACCACGTAGCACTGGGGCTATTTGCACTTTTCCATTCTACAGCACAAATGTTAACAGAGTGCTGAAAACTGTCTACAGCAAAATCACAAGAGCCTTGGTAATTAGTGATCTGCAATACCTGCTCAAGAGTAGGATTGGAATATTTCACAATCTATTCTCTGATCCTATTGTCTGTCACATTCTGTATGATTGTGTCCCTGGTAATGTAGTCACTGTAATATTGTCCACATTAACAACAGACATTTTTATCACAGCGTAAGTGATAAAAAAAAATTGTTGAAGCATTGTGCCTCCCTTTTTGTGCCAAGGACAACCTTAATGTTGAGTAATGAATGTCATTTTTTCCTTCTGGTACTGTAATTTTGAACTATAGTGGATTATTTACAAAAAACTTAATGAGGGAATAAATATACTGTGAAGCCATAGCCAGACTGCCCAATTCCTTAAATAGGTGGCTAAAAGACGATTGTGGGTGAATACCACGTATTATTCTTATGGCACTTTTTGCGCAAGATGATTTTCTTAGAGATCAGTTACCCCACAACATTATCCCATATGACATTATTGAACGAACCATTTCTTCTGTTTCTGTATGTATGCTTGGATTGATTAGAGTACTAGTGTCATCTGCAAAAAGAACTAATTGTTCTTGTATACTAGATGGAAGAACCTTTACATATATGAGGAACAGTACTGTACCTAAGACTGAACGTTGTGGAACCCCATACAACATTTCTCCTCAGTCAGAATCATGTCCTTGGACTATATTGAATTACTAAGTACAACTTTCTGTATTCTTTTAGTTAGATATGGGATCATCCAGTGGTTGGCTATACAATCAACCCCATAAAATGTCTACCTAGGAGAACACTGTGATTCACAGAGTAAAGTGCTTTTGGGAGGTCGCAGACAATACCAACCTGCACTATTTTATTATTTAATGCTTGTAAAATATGGTGAGTGAACATGTAAATAGCATTCTCAGTAGAGCAAGCCTTCTGAAACCCACACTGTGATTTTCCAAGGATACTATTGTTGCTAATATTATTCTAGAATACACCAGCTACTCAAAAATTTTGGAGAATATTGTCAGCACTGAAACAGATGAGTAGTTATTGATATCTCTCTTAGCATCTTTCGTAAAGAGGGGTTTAACAGCACCACATTTCAATCTCTGCGGAAAAATGCCTCGAGTTAGGAATGCATTACATATTTCAGGTAGGACTGGTCTTATTACAAGGGAACAGATTTTTAGTACTCTGCGGGAAACACCATTAAAACCAGGTGAGCTTTGATTTTTGAGAGAATATATGAGTTTATTAATTTCAGAAGGAGAAGTTCTTGATACACTCATATGATTGAATTTTATGGAAGTTACATTTTCAACATACTGCTTTGATTTTGCTTCAGAACTGTTTGTACATATGCTTTCTGCTATATTTAAGAAATGGTTATTAAATACGTTTGCTACGTGTGACTCATCATTTACAGCTCTTCTCTTCAGTCCAATAGTGATGATATCATGTTCCGCGGCTGGTTGTCCTGTGTCTCATTTCACTCCATACCGTATAGCCTAAAGTCTGTTCTAAGTACTGATGTATGATGTTATCTGCATGTTCTTTGATTTTGTAATAACCTCTCTCAGTAATTTTGAGTAGGTTTTTGTAGTGTGCAATTACTGCATGATCTACTTGTTCTTGCCAAAAGACACATTACCATTAAACGAATTCGCAATTGTCAATGAGGACAAGCATCAGCTGTAGAATGAAATGACAACAATGAAAATTTGTGCCAGACCGGGACTTGAACCCAGATTTCTCGCTTATTGCGAGTAGTCACCTTTCCATTTGGCTATCCGTGCACGACTCACGGCCAAACCCAGACTTCCACATGTCGCCAACCTTGTGTCTGTAACCTGTACTCGTACATCCATTATACAAGGTGAGTCACCTAACGTTACCGCTGGATATATTTCGTAAACCACATCAAATACTGACGAACCGATTCCACAGACCGAACGTGAGGAGAGGGGCTAGTGTAATTGGTTAATACAAACCATAAAAAAATGCACGGAAGTATGTTTTTAACACAAACCTAAGTTTTTTTTTTAATGGAACCTCATTAGTTTTGTTAGCACATCTGAACATATAAACAAATACGTAATCGGTGCCGTTCGTTGCATTGTGAAATGTTAATTACATCCGAAGGTATTGTAACCTAAAGTTGACACTCGAATACCACTCCTCCGCTGTTCGATCGTGTGTATCGGAGAGCACCGAATTATGTAGGGATCCAAAGGGAACGGTGATGGACCTTAGGTACAGAAGAGACTGGAACAGCACATTACGTCCACATGCTAACACCTTTTTATTGGTCTTTTTCACTGACACACATGTACATTACCATGAGAGGTGAGGTAAACGTACACACGTGGTTTCCGTTTCCAATTACGAAGTGGAATAGTGTGTGTCCAACTGGAAATGCGTCGACGTACGTGGTATCAGCATGATGGTGCACCTGCACATTCCGCAATTAACACTAGGCTGACCCTTGACAGGATGTTCGACGGGCGTTTCATAGGACGTGGAGGATGCATAAATTGGCCAGCCCGTTCTCCTGATCTGACACCTGTGGACTTCTTTCTGTGGGGTACGTTAAAGGAGAATGTGTACCGTGATGTGCCTACAACCCCAGAGGATGTGAAAACGTATTGTGGCGGCCTGCGGCGACATTACACCAGATGTACTGCGGTGTGTACGACATTCATTACGCCAGAGATTGCAATTGTGTGCAGCAAATGATGGCCACCACATTGAACATCTATTGGCCTGACATTTCGGGACACACTCTATTCCACTCCGTAATTGAAAACGGAAACCACGTGTGTACGTTTACCTCACCCCTCATGGTAATTTACATGTGTGTCCGTGAAAAAGACCAATAAAAAGGTGTTAGCATGTGGACGTAATGTGCTGTTCCAGTCTCTTCTGTACCTAAGGTCCATCACCGTTCCCTTTGGATCCCTACATAATTCGGTGCTCTCCGATACACACGATCGAACAGCGGAGGAGTGGTATTAGAGTGTCAACTTTAGCTTACAATATCTCCGGATGTAATTAACATTTCACAATGCAACAAACGGCACTGATTACGTATTTGTTTATATGTTCAGATGTGCTAACAAAACTAATGGGGTTCCATTAAAAAAACTTAGGTTTGTGTTAAAAAACATACTTCCGTGCATTTTTTTATGGTTTGTATTAACCAATTACACTAGCCCCTCTCCTCACATTTGGTCTGTGGAATACAGGTCAGACATTGTACTTGAAAGTGGCTTGCCGGGTATCGGCAGGTAAATACAACATTGCAGTGCCTTTGTTATTCTGATTATGATTCAAAGTTCCTTTGGACATGCGAGCATGTGCAAAGGAACTTTGCATCATAATCAGAATAACACAGGCACTGCAACATCGTAGATAAATTTCCCTTTTCCTTTCACAGGATACTTAAATTCCTTTAGTGATCGATGGTTTTTTGCATGACTGTTAAGTGTCTTTTCTGATTAGCTTATGTGGGATGCTATTTTCAAAGAATGAATGGAATAGATTAAATTTTATGATAGCATTTGGTTCATTACAAATTACCCCCATGTCATCTCATCCAAACTATTCTTTAAAACATTTATCAGCAACCAAATAAATAAAGATACTAAACGAATGTACAGAATGAATAGGCCTTCAAATGTCTTTCCAGCAGTCTCAGTCTTCTGCTCAAAATTAGACACAATGTGGCAAGATAAATGAAGTTACGTATTTCAGATAGCTAGGTGACATCGTTAAACCTACAGAAGTAAAAAAGGTCGTACAGAAGACTCTACTATAAAAAATGAAGAGAGCTAATAGCAAAACACAAGATGTATATAATAAGAAATGCACATCCGTTCAGTCCAAGGTCAGACACTACAACATAGTGATCAAACCTGAATTCTGTATGCAAGTGTAACACTAACACTCTGTACAGAAAACAAGATGGAAAACATACTGAAGGAAGAATGCAAAGTCATGAGAGAAATTCTTGGTCTAAATTTGACCTATCAGCAGATGTCAGAAAAAGGTTAAAATTTTACACACACACACACACACACACACACACACACACACACACACACACCAGCACGCTGCCATCAACATACTCACCAACAGAATTGTGACATACAGACAAGGGATCAAGTCAACAATTCCATGGACCACACTAGTCAAATTTGACTTAGAAAAAACACAAATCGATCCAACAGAAATTGAAGACGGAAACATTGTACAGAGACTAGATATATAAGTTGAATGTGAGGTCAGAGAATGCACGCCAGAAGAAACCGGAAACAAAGTGCACTGAAGGTAGAAAGAAACTCCACGGAGAAAAAAAAAAACGAGAGGATTATGGAAAATCAGGCAGAATTCTTTGTATGAGCCAACAGGAGCTCTGTGCAAATAACACATGGACTCTTCTTCCAGGACTGATATGCTGTGTCAAATTTTGCCTCTTACATTAGACAAAAATCTTTAACTTTTATATGTTTAATGCATTTCTTTGCTACTTGGAAGTTAATGCAATAGATCATTGAAGACAATATCGTGATTGACATAGGACAGTCAGTGTGATTGCTGTTGCCTAAAGAGGCAAACATGAATGTACTTGGATGTTGATACCTATATTTCTAGACTGCATTTGACAGTCACATTTGTATTAATATTTCCACTTTCTGTGAATACCATCAGCAGTCCACATACGCTCTGGGCACCAGTGTTCCTGGTTGCTCGTTATCTAGTATCAATGCTGCTTACCCCCCGATAGCAGTCCATCTCAATTAAAATTGTTGGGACCTTGCACTTTCCCCTGGATAATGTGCATCTCTTTAACGAGTATAGAACTACTTTTAAAGTTGACTACCTGACCAAATTCCTTGCCATATTTGGCAATTGTGAGTTGTAATGGATGGTTTAAGCCTGTGTGACATGATAATTTGTGTTTTGGAACCTTACTTCATCTGTATAAGTGCCATTACAGATAAAGACCAACATCTCTGTGTTGTTGTCCTGTGTTATATTGAAACAAGTTAATATTTTCTCTTCTGAATGCTAGAAAATACGGCTCAACTTCTTTCCTTCAGAGTTTCCTGCCGTATTCAGTAATGCGAGTGGCGCAGGGGAGAATTGTAATTTGATGCCGTGTCCTTGACCTTCTTTGATGACGATCAAATTTGTACCGATTACAATGTAACATATCCATTAGCCATTAGTGTCTTCCTCGAGAACCAAAGTTCCTGTCCTATATGCTCCACATCACTGATGTGATACACTCATCTGGGCCATGTCCCGAGGACAGCCAAATTTTCTGCAAGAGGGTGAGTTGAGACCACATGTAGATATGTTGCTGTTGTTTTCAGTCCAGAGACTGGTTTGATGCAGCTCTCCATGCTACTCTATCCTGTGCAAAGTTCATCATCTCCCAGTACCTACTACAACCTACATCCTTCTTGCCTCAAAAAGTTGAGGTTCTGAAAGCTGTACTACATTACATGTTCTACTAATATCTTGCAAACAATGATATCTAGAGCTGCAACATCAGTGTCAGTATCGAACAAGGTGGACTCGTGTTTGGAAGGACTGGTGTTCAAATTTCTGTTCAACCATAGAGATGTAGATGGACTGTGGTTTTCCTAAATTTTTGAAGTAAATGCCAGGCTGGTTCCTTTGAAAAGGCCACAGCCAATTTCCCTACCAACATTCCCAAGCCCAAGCTTGCACTCTGTCTCTAATGACCCCATTGTTGACAGGCTATTAAATCCTGATCTTCCTTTTAATATTGTCAGTCTCCTCAATTCTTACGGTTATGTTGAGGTGACTGCCATTTACATGCTTGTCGTACCCTTCGAGCTATTACTTTCCGTATTCCAGATCGTGAGAGTGTTGTTATGTACCAGATGGCTGGCACTTATTCGAGAACACGTAAAGGAACACTTTGGAAACACACATTCTTGCTGCAGAAGATAAGGGAATCTCGTGCAGTGCCTCAATAATTTTGTTTTCCTACTGGCTACTAGGGACTCTGATACTTAGGCACTGATTTGTGTTGTTGATCACTACTTAGAAAAAGTAAATATCAACATAAGCAAGAACCCAGGTTTACCACTTGCTCTCAATTACCACACTGGCAGTCAGTCATGATGCATCAGCAATTAACAGCCAGTGAAATTCAGTTTAACATAAACAAGTGGGGTTTATGTCTAATATAAGGGAAATAGTTAGGAAGAATACAGCAGAGCAGCTTAATTAGCCGCAGAAGAAGACTCCAACATCAACATTGAAACATTGGCCATCTTACTGTGTTAGGCATGTTTTTCTTTAGTTCATAATACAAAAGGTTTGGATAATGATTTATCTGTTCCTGTATTTTAAAATGGATTAAAAAAAAGTCTTGACTGCAATAAAATATTTGTTTGTAATGGTACTCAGTTGAGCAGCAGACGTTTGTGGGTCAACGACACCTCCTCCATTCACTGCCACCACTTACCATCGTGGTATAAGTGATCTGCAGATGGCCACATTCTGACTGAAACCAGTTACCGTTGTACATAAGTATTTTACTGCAACCGAGACTGTTTTTAATCCATTTCAAAATATTTTAACTAGGCTGCTGATTTTCTCTAAGAAAAATGTTCTAAAAATTAAATTACTCATTCCTGTATTACAAAACTGTTCCGCTGTTTCCTGTTCTGTTGATGGTTATAGAGCTTTGTAAGCTATCTGTTATCAACTATCAATATCATCTTTTTTGTGTAATTTCCTTTTCTTTCTTTAATTTTGTACTTGTTTGGCGTAGAGCTTAAACTATCTCTGCAGTTAAGGTCACTAACACGTACAAGTGTGACTGACTGCGCTTGACTCGGAGGCTGATACTTTCAAAACCTAGTGGTATAAGAATTTTTCAGTGGCACTATTTGGCTGGCACGTGCACGAGTCATATAAAGATTACGCCAACATCCTGTATTACATTACAAACGGATCGGCAGTGTCGTACGGAGTGAAGATGATGATGTGTCCGTCAGATGCAAATCCTAAAATTGGTGATATCGTTGGAGCTATTCAATTGCAGTAGACTATATGCTGAGCCCTGGTTTAATCTGCTCCTTTCCCTTCATCCATATCAATAGAAACACAACATTACTCTATACAAGCACTTCTCACAGTTGCCAACACAACACAGATACACACTTCATAACAGGTTGGAGGAAGACAGCTACAAAACACTTCCACTAGGATCTCACCGAGCGAGGTAGCGCGGCCGTTAGCACTCTCGACTTGCTTTTGGGAGAACGACAGTTCGAACCTCCATCCGGCCATCCTGATATAGATTTTCTGTGATTTCCCTAGATCACTTCACGGAAATGCTGCGATGGTTCCTGTGAAAGGGCACAGCCGACTTCCTTCCCCATCCTTCCTTAATCTGACGGGACTGATAACGTCGCTGTTTGGTCTCCTCCAGTGAATCGACCATCGTCTGCTAGGATCTTGTCAGAGATGACGATGCACGATTCCCGCATCTGCTCCCGACACTCATTTCACGAGTTAGGGATTGACTTTTTAAGTGATGCTCACATTCTGTGATATATTTGTTGAGCTGTTTGAATATAAAAATGCTGATACCTGTATTGACTCTTTACTTTGACATTGGTATGATATAAAACTCAATTTTTCTGCTTTCAGTCGCCTGTTAAAAGTGCTTTGAGAATTCAGTATGTTGCAATTATAGCCTTTACACATATTGGGAAAAAAGAGTGTTTATAAGTGTGTATCATACACTGATTTAATGAGATCTTGTAGGTATTTCGGTAAACTGTTGTTAGATATTGTGTATGTAAGTTAAAACTCTTGCTCATGATTTGTTGTGAATGTTTTCCTTAATTTTGCTTCAGATGTTGTGAATAAGACGACTAACTATGTGAAACCATTTTCACAGGAATCTCCCAATGAAGATAAGTTGTGGGATGAAATTGCAAAAGCCAGCACTGCAGACTGGAGTGCTTTTTCTTGTGAATGAATCATAAAACGCCTTGAAAAATACTTACACTTTTATATTTCCATGACATTCAATATATTTTAGCTATTCATGTGTAAAGTTGTATATAGCCCATTGAATAAACTTTAACAGCAGCTGAATTAACCATGTTAAGCATTGCTGTTATCATTATCATCCAGCATTTTGAGCTGAAGCCCTAGAATGTTGCTCTTTGGTGACTATTTAGTCAGTTATTGGCACACTGGGGTCCTTTCCTACTGTTCTTGCAGGCACAGTACATCTAACTGCCACTCTTCTAACCTCACGCAATATGCTGACACTTCTCATGGCATTAAACTGTCCTATTTTTATCTCCATTATGGATGATGGGTATGTATTCAACAGTTTTGCCCTACACATCTGTAATCCCAATATGTACAGCTGTGCATCATCACACATTGCATGTATAACATACCTAAGGAGAATGATTCCTTGCACAAGTTACTGGGTTTGGTCTTCTTTGTGTAGAACTATTTGATGCTGTTGCATTACAGATCTGTGCTGGATAAATTTACTGTAATATTAAATAAGTAGCAGAATGTACAGATAAGGAGTGCAAATGAGAGAATCTTGTTTTTCTCACACCACTTTATAGCAGTAGCCCATCACCAAAATTACAGGCCATAGGCCTACTTAGTGACAATAACCAATGTCTGTCAGTACAAGAATGTTGCACATATCTTCAGTGTTAAGAAGCAGTAGCATTAAATTAGTATAGAATCACTATTTTCACAACCTGTCCTTCACTACCCTGCACTGCTACCACAAGTTATCACTTTAAAATATGTCATCAACTTAAGCTCAGCAACTCTCCTTCCCACCATAAAAAACTCTGCATTCAATTTTATCTATCTCAGTGAGGACTTAAGCTTCACACTGAAATATTTTTTCTCATTTTGTACAAAAAACATGTTTCTGTAAGAGAGGGTGGTTAACCTCATGTAAATATGATTCTATCTAAAAGAAGTGTTAGTTTTCATCATGTTAAACAAAGCAGAATCATAACTGTATTTAATTAAAAATTAAATTGATTTGTGAAAGTTTCCTAAAGAAAACTGTGAAATATACTTGCTATCCATGTTGGCAAATCCAATTTTTATTTTTTTTAATTTTTTTATTTCAGAATTTTTTTTTGTTTTAAAGGCACTTTAGGGAAGCAAAGGTGAATCGTACAGGAAAGAAAAATTGGAATTTGGAATTTAAATACTCTTGTAAGATTTCTGAATGCACTAGTGGCAATCTTCTAAACCTAAATGCAAACAAAAAATGCCAGATTAACATCTATAAATTCCCAGTTGCATCAGAGAGAGATTATTTAAAAAATGGAAGTTCATTTGCACTGTAGCTGAATAAGTTAACTGTCGTTATAATTATGTATGCGAAGATTAATTCTAGCCAGCAGATTTTGTAAACATCACTAGGCACAGGTATTCCAGAACATGTGGAATTGGCATTATACTAGCATTTGCCCTGGTCAGGTTACATGGGGTGGTGGTGGTGGTGGTGGTGGTGGTGGTGGTGGTGGTGGTACTGTGGACAGTGTTTTCACCAATCGACTGCAAATATAACTGTGCATGACATAGGTTGCAGTGCAAACCATAAAATATTGGAAAAGCCAACCAGTTCCTATTTTCAGCACACAGAGTATGATGAGAACAGATTATTATCCACACTGTTTTATGATAGTGAAAGTAGTAAGGATGTAATGGGCTCTAGAGTTTCACAATGTGATTCAATTCCAAGAAAAGAAAGAATGTATAAATTGCATCAAAGTACAGGTTACAGATTAGGTAAATTTGAAAAAAAAGCTATAAAATGAGGAGAACCAGTTGAAAAAACTAAAAAAGCTATATGATTACTGGAAATTTCAATTAATTGAAAAGTTACATAATGTCACCAAAACATTTATTAATAGCCAGTTAAGGAATGCCAGTGAAACGTCCACAGCAATATGATGGTTTGTGTAAGATAATGCATTTGCTTTATCCATTTATAAGAATAGTTCCAAGTTGTACAAAACTGATAGTTCGGTAATTTTCACATCTATCAACACCTGCTTTCTTTGGGATTGGAATTATTATATTCTTCTTGATGTCTGAGGGTATTTCGACTGTCTCCTATATCTTGCTCACCAGATGGTAGAGTTTTGTCAGGACTGGCTCTCCCAAGGCTGTCAGTAGTTCTAATGGAATGTTGTCTACTCCTGGGGCCTTGTTTCGACTTAGGTCTTTCAGTGCTCTGTCAAACTCTTTCACGCAGTATCATATCTCCCATTTCACATTCATCTACATCTTCTTCCATTTCCATAATATTGTCCTCAAGTACATCGCCCTTGTATAGACCCTCTATCTCGGAGATCGGCAACAGACGGACCGAGGAATGTCGAACCTCGGACCGGCAAATATTCTTAAATACAATCAGACGTCCAACTAAGTATCCCGGCGCTAAACGTGTCTGAAAAACAAAAATTTTGTTGAGTAGATCAGCAAATCATTTGAGTCGATCCACTTCATTCTATTTTTCTCGGCGAGTAGCACCTCCCACCACATGTCACTGCTGACTCGTTCATTTGTTAAACAAGTCCGAACCTGCCGTTTTAGTCAAAGAGAGCACAGTGGGCGGTCGGTCTTAACTTCGTTTCGTCAATCGCACGCAGGCTGCGGAGCAATTATTCATTTGTGTTACAACTTGTCGTGTGAAAAACCTTTTCGTACGTACATACCTACATTAATAATGGGTCCTAAAAACCGAAAATTAGACACTGAAAATAGATTTTTGACTGAATGGACTGAACAATATTGTTTTACACTCCCTGATAGGCTTCCAGCGGTTCCAGTTTGCTTAATATGTAATAAAACTGTCGCTGTTATTAAAAGTGTCAATTTAAAGCGACACTATGAAACAACTTGTCAGCAATTCCACAAAAACTTTCCTCTTGGCAGTGAGGCTTGTAAAGGAAAAACTACAGGTAATATAATTCTATTAGATAATGTATAAATGTGATATGTATAACTGCTTTGTAAACTTATCAAGATAAAATTTAAGTTTAAATTAGAGGAATATCACACTTCTGATGAAAAAAGCACGAAATTGTTGGTTCGCTGCATGAGTGAGCAAGAAAAATTGGCAGAAGCAACGTTACGTGTGTGCTGGAAACTTAGTAAACACCAAAAACCATTTTCAGATTCTAAAGTAATGAAAGAATGTATGTTGGAAGTAGCCTTGGCACTTTTTGAAGAAATAAAGGATGTTGTCGCTGCAATTCAAAGTATTCCAATGTCGGCAAGAAGGAATACAAGAACAACGGAAATTTTAGCTACTGATATTAAAAGCACTCTGCTTGAACTTTTGGAAAAGGCACCATGCTACGCCATGTGACACTGTCGATGATGAACAAATATCTATTTTCGTGAGATTTTTCGACATTGAAAATAAGATATTCTGGGAAGAATTGCACGCAATATTGCCTTTGAAAGGTAACACTTGAGGAGATTATTTATTCAAAGCTATTGACGAATTTATTAATAATTCCAACATTCGTTATGATAAAATAGTGTCGCTTTCCACTGACAGCGCCCCAGCGACGATTGGCAAAGAAAAAGGTGTAGTAAAGAAAATCGGGGATCAGAATCCAGGTCTGATATCGTATCTGTGTATAATTCATCAGACTGCCCCTCGTGGAAAACTCAGTGCTACACTGAAAGAAGTAATGGACAGCTTGGTGCAGCTGATTAATTTTATGAGATCTCTTTCTTCTCTTCAACACCGAAAGTTTAAGAAGTTTCTTTCAGAATGTGATGCAGCGTATTCTGACTTAATGCAATACACCAATGTTCGTTGGTTAAGTAAAGGTCAAGTTGTTGAACGTTTCTGGCTAATAAAGGAAGAAGTAACCTCCTCCTTGCAAATCTTGGATACGCAGGGAGAAAAAAAAGCATAACAAACGAGCGCAATATGCTAGCCGTGGCTCTTCTGAAGGATATTCTGAAATATTTAAATGCGCTCAACATAGAGTTACAAGGGAATGGGAAATTAATATGTGATCTGATACAAAGCGTGTCTGCTTTTCGTCGTAAGCTGGATATTTTTGAGAAAGATATTGCAAGGCACGAATTTATTCATTTCCGAACAATTCTTGAGTATAAAAAAGAAAACTCTGAAGAAGACATTACAGTGTTTGTAAGATTTCTGTCCAATCTAAGGGACAAATTTGCTACAAGATTTCAAGACTTGGCAGAAATTGTAAAGTTGTCTCAATTCCTAAAATTTCCTTATGAAGTTGATGCATTGGCAGAATGGACTGATGTGGCTGTTAAGTTGTTCAGCGTTTCAAAGTCTTCACTTCAAGTGGAGTAATTGACTTGCAAGAAGATATTTCTTTGCAGATGTATAAAACTATCCACTGAAGAGTTTTGAGGTAAACATGTTTCAGAAAAATTTGAAAATTGTAGGAAAGTAACTATCAATCTGGCCACTATGTTTGGTTCGACATATATATGCGAATCATCATTCTCGAAAATGAATTTTTCGAAGAACACATATCTGCCAAGGTTGACGGACACCCACCTCGAAGACATTCTTCGCATTTGCTGTACCCCTCGTACACCGAACTTTAAAAAGCTGGCTCGAGACCGTCGATGTAATTTCTCGCATCGAATATATTATAATATTAACAGAGAACTACTTGTTTTACTTGGTTTACCCTTTTTTTGGAAACTAACTCATCTTGAAAACAAAATAAAAAAACAGCCACTACGTAGCTCCATTCTATTAATGATGGGCTCATTCGTATTCTTAATGTTCGATTTTATTTTGAAGCAATGAGTCGGACATTAACATAGAACATCTAAGACAAAAACAAACATAAAGCAAAGAGTAAATGATTATGTGCACACTAGTCTTTGCTGTTGCCCCTGCACTGTGCACACACAACTATTCGTCTGCATGCTTCCCCCTCCCCCCCCCCCCACCCCCCTCCCTGAAGAGCGGAGCTCCAGAAGTGTGCGGAAACTTGTACCAGACCCTTTGCCCGGCTCTTGCGCGAATTTCTGTCTGTACTTCCTCCATCGTCATATCTTCATCTGGTTTGCTGTCCTACCATCCGTTGCACCCTGCAGGGGCCCCTCGTCTTGCTGCAGGCCCGCCTCCTCTTCTTGTCTTACATCTTCCTCGATGTACGAATGACAGCCTAACACCGTGCCGTGTCACTGGTTGTGGCCTAAGCTCGGCCAGTTGCGTCCTTACTCTCGGTAACAAGTACGGTAGGTCCGTCTCGCATGTACTCTTCTGAAAAAACTCACCGGGTAGACGTAAGGTTTCCCCGTATACTAATTCCGCTGTAGATGCTCGGAGGTCGGGTTTGAAAACAGTGCGTAAGCCTAGTAACACTAATGGCAGTGCTGCTGACCAATTCTCGCCATGGCACTTTAACACGGCCTCAAGTGTTCGGTGCCACCGCTCTACCGTGCCATTGCTTTCCGGGTGATAACTTGTGGTACGGTGACGGCGGAACCGACACATGTTTGCCAGCCTCAGGAACAAGGATTCAAACTGACATCCTTGGTCCGTCGTGACATGTACCCGACATCCGAACCGTGCTGTCCACGTCGTCAAGAACGCCCGGTTGACTATCTCTTCTGACATATCTGAAATGAGGATTGCTGCTGCCCATCTTGTAAATCTGTCAATTTCCGTCAATAGATACCTATAGCCTTCAGACATTGGTAATGGTCCAACAATATCCATATGCACATGTTCGAAACGACCAGTTGGCCCGTCAACTTTACCCACTGGCTTTTTCACATGGCGTCCCACTTTACATTGCTGGCAATCCAGACAAGTCTGCGCCCACTTCCGACAGTCTCTCTTAATTCCTGGCCACACGAAGCACTCGGTCATTAATATTATACTTGCTCGGGGTCCCAGATGAGCCAAACCGTGTAACCCTTCGAATACTTCCCGGCACAAACTCTCCGGCACGAAAGGTCTAGGCCGTCCCTGTGAGGTATCTCATCGTAACTGTATTGTCTCACCTTCTGGACACAGTTTTCTTAACTTCAACCCAGTGGGCGTGCTCTGCCGAAAAACTTGCAGTTATGCATCATCCTTCTGCTCTCTCGCCATTGTAGCATAGTTCACTGAATACTTTATTACTGCAACTCGTGAGAAGTAATCTGTCACCATATTCTCTGCCCCATTAATATGTCATAAATCAGTAGTAAACTGGCTTATATATTCCAGTTGCCTGAATTGTTTAGGTGACAAAGAATCCATACACTTGCAGAATGCGAAAGTCAGCGGTTTGTGATCTGTAAACGATGTAAATGGTCTGGCTTCCACATAAAGCCGGAAATACCTTATGGCTGCGTAAGCAGCCAGCAGCTCTCTATCATACGCACTCCAATTCCACTGTGGGTCTGTGAGTTTCATGGAGAATAATCCTAAAGCCTGCCAGTGACCAGCAGTCCACTGATGCAACACTGCACCGATCGCCACCTGACTTGGGTCAACAACAATAGCTAGCTTTGCATTTTTCTCTGCTTGAGCTAGTAAAACCGCTCGCTTTAGGCTTTTCTCGATCCGCTAGAATGCGCGCTGCATGCTCGATGTCCATTGTAGCTTCCAGTTTTTCCCGGTGTTAGTGCCCACCAAAGCTTCCGTGAGTGGCGCTTGTAAAGCCCCAGCTCCTGGCAGATGTCTGCGGTAAAAATTTAAAACACCTAGGAACCTCCGCAACTGTTGCAAATCTAACGGGCGAGGCATCTGCTGTAAGACCTAGACCCTCTCCTCCAAAGGACGGATGCCAGCTGCTGAGACTGTGTGAACCAGGTAAGTAACCCAATCTTTACGCAAACTGCATTTTGTGTCATTCACCACTACACCGTAAGTACATAGCCTCTCGAAAACTGTCCGGAGGTGCTCTTCGTGGAGGGCTGCTGTCGCTGAGAACACCAGTATATCGTCGAAGTAGGTGAAAGTGAAATCTAGCCCTCGCAGCACCTCGTCGATGAAACGTTGCCGTGTCTGTGCAGCGTTTTTCAAACCAAATGGGATGCATAAAAACTCGAAGAGACCGAAAGGTGTAGTGACTGCTGTCTTTGGTATGTCACGGTCAGCCACCGGTATTTGGTGGTATGCTTTTTTACAATCAACTACACTGAAACATTCAGCTCCAGCCACTTTATTTGTAAAGTCGCGAATGTTGGGAACTGGATACCGATCAGGTATCGTACGGGCATTCGACAAACTATAATCACCACAAGGTCTCCAACTTCTGTCTTTCTTCTGCACTAAATGTAAAAGCGAGGCCCGTGCACTATCAGATCTTTGTATCACTCCCATTTCCAACATCTCTTCGAACTTTTGTGTCTGCAAATCTGTCTCGGGCCAACCTTCTCGGTCTGAGGGAGACCGGAGGCCCGGGCACAGTGTTTATGTGGTGAACTGTATGATGCGCCACCGTGGCTATCGGCTGTGCTGACGGTTCTCTAATTTGGCATTCTTCTGTCACTCCAACCGAACCGTGTACCTTCTCTGTGATTATTCCTACATGACCCTGCACCACCTCTTTGCCCCTTCTAAGCTGCGATAACTGAATGTCCACCGCAATACTGAATGCGTATAGAAAATCTGCTCCTAATGTGCACTCTGCCACATCTGCAATGACAAAAGTCCAATGACAAATAATACTAAGTCCTAAATTCACTTCTTTGACACAACTACCATACGACATTATGGGCTGTTTATTTGCAGTCTCGAGTCAAAACGATGTGCTGTCACTGAGGGAAATACATTTCTCCTTTGGCCACGTGCTGACATCAGACCCCGTGTCTATCAAATGATAGCAAGAAGCCGTCACATCCCGAACATAAAGTCGCTGAGATACCGTTAATAAAGAAACATTTGTACTTACAGTCTCCACGATTTACACGGCGAGAGTGACTGCACGGTAGGATGCACTTTGAGACTCGCTCCCCGAATCGTCGACACAACTGCTCCTTCCCAGCATCTCCGCTGTCCTCGTGTGTCGGCATGACCTCCGAACCGGTAGCTCTCGACACCTCCAACTGCCTCTGCAGCCTGCCTAGCTGCTCCTTGCGTTTTTGAAGTTGTGTACCAGCAACAGCGCGCCGTTGCTTATTAATCGCCGCCCCTTCGTATTCTTCTGTCGTCGCCTCCACCTTTGCTATACTGAGAGAATTTGTTGGTTCAACCGCCGCACGAACCCTGTCGGCGAGTTGGAGTAGTGCTTGTATATCGTATCAGTCATTTGCTGCCACAGCTGCTCTTACTGCAGACTGAAGCAGTGCTGCCCAAACGGAATGAAGTGTAGTGTTCGAAAATTCGTTTTCCGTCACGATTCCACGCAAATGCCCCCAATATTCAAAGGGAATTCTGTCACCTCTACATTCACCTCGCAACACCAGGCAGATTCTTTGATCTAGCGGTTTAGTAAGCCAGCTTATTGAAAAGCCCTTCAGTGTTGTATATTGCTGCGTTTCCGGTGGCTGTCTAATTATCTCTTCAACCAATATTGCTGCCCTGGCATCCAGACTGTTTGCCACTATCGTGAACTTTTCCCGGTAGTCAGTTACCCAATTATGCATGAATGCCAGTTCTAACATGGAGAACCAAAGTTCCGGTTTATCGGCCAGGAACGGCAGCGGGCGTACTTTGATGCGTTGTCCCAGCGAATCTTCCTCTCGTATGTGTGTTCCGGCCGCGGATTTTGTCCCAGTAATATCACTGTCCCGCTCTGCTGAATCCATTCCGTGGTGTCGAACGTAGTTCCGTAATTCCCAAAACTGACCGCACAGCGTACCCTGCCGGTGTACTGATCGTGCTGTAGAGCTTTTGCCGTTTGGCGTATGTTGTAGTGTACCTTCATTGTCCTTCTCCTCTGCCTCTTGCCGTTCTTGTTCTTTTGACTTTGGGGTCACCACTTTGTAGCCACTACGTAGCTCCATTCTATTAATGATACACTTGTTCGTATTTTTAATGAGCCAACATTAACATAGAACATGTAAGACAAAAACAAACACAAAGCTAAAAGTAAATGATTATGTGCACACTAGAGTCTTTGCCGCTGCACCTGTACTGTGCACACGCAGACTATTTGTCTGCATGCTCCCACAGTACCTTTTAAATTTTAGTTTTTTTCTCGACCTCCATAAAAATTTTACACCGAATTCGGTCTCCACTGAAAACTACTTGCCGACCCCTGCTCTATATACTCCTTCCACCTTTCTGCTTTCTCCTCTTTGCATAGAACTGGGTTTCCATCTGAGCTCTTGATATTCATACAGGTGGCTCTCTTTTCTCCAAAGGTCTCTTTAATTTTCCTGTAGGCAGTATCTATCTTACCCGCTAGTGATATATGCCTCTACATCCTAACATTTGTCCTCTAGCCATCCCTGCTTAGCCATTTTGCACTTCCTGTTGATCCCATTTTTGAGACATTTGTATTCCTTTTTGCCTGCTTCATTTACTGCATTTTTGTATTTTCTCCTTTCATCAACTAAATTCAATATTTCTTCCGTTACCCAATGACTGCTATTACCCCTCGTCTTTTTACGTACTTGATCCTCTGCTGCCTTCACTACTTCATCCCTCAAAGCTACCCATTCTTCTTCTACTGTATTTCTTTCCCCCATTCTTGTCAATTGTTCCCTTATGCTCTCCCTGAAACTCTCTACAACCTCTGGTTTAGTCAGTTTATCCAGGTCCCATCTCCTTAAATTCCCACCTTTTTGCAGTTTCTTGAGTTTTAATCTACAGTTCATAACCAATAGATTGTGGTCAGAGTCCACATCTGCCCCTGGAAATGTCTTACAATTTAAAACCTGGTTCCTAAATCTTTGTCTTGCCATTATATAATCTATCTGAAACCTTTTCGTATCTCCAGGGTTCTTCCATGTATACAACCTTCTTTCATGATTCTTGAACCAAGTGTTAGCTATGATTAAGTTATGCTCTGTGCAAAATTCTGCCAGGCAGCTTCCTCTTTCATTTCTTAGCCCCAATCCATATTCACCTGCTATGTTTCCTTCTCTTCTTTTTCCTACTGTTGAATTCCAGTCACCCATGACTATTAAATTTTCATCTCCCTTCACTATTTGAATGTTTCCTTTTATCTCATCATACATTTCATCAATTTCTTCGTCATCTGCACAGCAAGTTGGCATATAAACTTGTACTACTGTAGTAGGCATGGGCTTTGTGTCTATCTTGGCCACAATATTGTGTTCACTATGCTGTTTGTAGTAGCTTACCCGTACTCCTATTTTTTTATTCATTATTAAACCTACTCCTGCATTACCCATATTTGATTTTGTATTTATAACCATGTATTCACCTGACCAAAAGTCTTGTTCCTCCTGCCACCAAACTTCACTAGTTCCCACTATATCTAACTTTAACCTATCCATTCCCCTTTTTAAGTTTTCTAACGTACCTGCCCGATTAAGGGATCTGACATTCCACACTCCGATCCGTAGAACGCCAGTTTTCTTTCTACTGATAACTACGTCCCCCTTAGTCTCCACCCGGAGATCCAAATGGGGGACTATTTTACCTCCAGAATATTTTACCCAAGAGGACACCACCATCATTTAACCATGCAGTAAAGCTGCATGCCCTCAGGAAAAATTATGGCTGTAATTTCCCTTTGCTTTCAGCCGTTCACAGTACCAGCACAGCAAGTTCGTTTTGGTTAGTGTTACAATGCAAGATCAGCCAATCATCCAGACTGTTGCCGCTGCAACTACTGAAAAGGCTGCTGTCCCTCTTCAGGAACCACACATTTGTCTCGTCTCTCAACAGATACCTCTCTGTTGTGGTTGCACCTACGGTACGGCTATCTGTAACGCTGAGGCATGCAAGCCTCCCCACCAACTGCAATGTCCACAGTTCATAGGGGGAGGGTGGGGGGATGTCATGCATATGTATGCATATGTGGTAAAAATTTGGTCTCCTTCAAATAAATAACATTGGATTAAATGGTACCTCAATTTGACACACCATTTTGGAAAAAAAATTGCATCAATTTGTGTTTTTTAATAACCCTAAGCAGGTTTACAAATATTCAGAATACTTCTAATTTGTTTGGAAAGTGTGCTGCATTACCCTATATCAACAAAGAATCTGTAAAACATATACATTATAAACAGTGCCTGAAAGACATAGGTGTTGACTTTTACATAATATTGAGCCGGAAAAGTACCCTGTATCCTTAAGGGGCCATTGATTTGCCTCGGACGAAGCAGTGAAAGAAGCAGTACATTGCTGGCTCACAGCTCAACTGAGAATCTTCTTTTATGAGGCCAGCAGGAAGCTGGTACAACGATGGACCAAATGTGTTGAACTGCAAGGAGACTATGTCAAATAATGATGTTCTTGTAAGTTTCCTATTTGATTACAATAAAATTTTATAGCTACATTGTGGATAATAATTTACTTACCCTCATATATAAATGATACGCCCTGTAGTATTACGGCTAAATCTAAAATATTTCTGAAACTTCCTGGCAGATTAAAACTGTGTGCCAAACCGAGACTCGAACTCGGGACCTTTGCCTTTCACAGTCAAGTACTCTATCACTGAGCTACCCAAGCACGACTCACACCCCATCCTCACAGCTTCAATTCTGCCAGTACCTCGCCTCCTACTTTCCAAACATCACAGAAGCTCTCCTGCGCAGTAGACAAGAAACTCACATCCATAGAAATTGAAGCTGCATTTGAGACTATCTGGGCGAGGCTCACTATCGTGGATGGGCATAAAATGGTAATTGGATCCTTTTGTTGCCCACTAGACTCATCTCCTCATGTAACTGAAAACTTTAGAGAAAACCTCCGTTCACTTGTATCTAAGTTTCCCAATCATACTATAATTGATGATGGAGATTTTAATCATCCAACAATTAATTGGAAAAATTACAGTTTTGTTAGTGGTGGGCATGATAGGACATCCTGTGAAATGTTACCAAATGCCTTCTCTGAAAACTATATAGAACAGATAGTTTGGAAACCCACTCATGATGCAAATATATTGGATCTAATGGCAACAAATAGACCGGACCTGTGTGATGATGTCCACACTGAAACTGGTATCAGTGACCGTGATGCAGCTGTGAAAACATTGATTATCAAAGGACAACTAAATCATTCAGAAAGATATGTGTTCAGTAAACTAAATAAAAAATCAGTAGTGTCAGAGCTAAATGGGAACTCGAAATGTTCAGCACACGGGAGGAGCATGTAGAGGAACTCTGGCTCAAGATTAAAAGACTAGTTGACCAGGCACTGGATAGATATGTACCCAGCAGAACAGTTTGTAATGGAGGGGGTCCCTCCATAGTATACAGTCACTGTAAAGAAAATTCCAAAGAAACAGAGATTACTGCGTAATATGTGTAAAACAAAGGATACGGCTATAGATAGAGAGATACTGAATTAATTGTGTTTGGCTGTCAAGAGCAGTATGTAATGCCTGCAATGACTATCATAGCAGAATATTATCAAATGATCTTTCACAGAACATGAAGAAATTCTGGTTGTTTGTGAAGGCTGTAAGTGGCGTCAAAGTTAGTTTCCAGTCTGTAGTGAATGAGACAGGAACTGAAACTGACAGTAGCAAAGCAAAAGCTGAAATGCTTAACTCCATTTTTGAATGTTCCTTTACATAGGAATATTCAGGAGAGTTGCCCCAGTCTAATCCTTGTACCATTGTAAAGACAAGTGTGATCAGCATTGGTGTCAGTGATGTTGAGAAACAGCTGAAATCGTTAAAACTGAACAAAACTCCAGGCCTGGATGGAATCGCTGTCAGGTTTTACACTGAATTGGCAGCTCAGTTAGCCCCTCTTCTAATTATAATCTATCATGGATCCCTTGGAAAAAGAGCTGGTCCATTTCTTGTAAAAAAGCAAAGGTCACATATGTCTACGAGAAGGGTAGTAGAAGTGATCAACAAAACTATTGCCCATTATCCTTGACATCAATTTGTTGTAGAATCTTAGAACATAATCTGGTCTCAAACACAGTGAGGTATCTTGAACAGAATGACCTTCTCAATGCCAACCAGCATGAATTTTGGAAACATTGATCACATGAAAACCAACTCTCACATTTCTCACATCACAAGCTAAAAGCGTTGGAAGGAGGAGCAACCAAGTAGAAGCTGTATTTCTTGATTTCCGAAAAGCATTCGACTCAGTACTTCACCTACACTTATTGTCAAAAGCGCTATCATATGGGATATCAAGTGAAATTTGTAATTGGGTTGAGGATTTTTTGGTGTGGAGTACACAACATGTTATCTCGGATGGAGAGTCATTGTCAGATGTAGAAGTAACTTCAGGCATGCCTCAGGGAAGTGTATTGGGACCTGTGCTGTTAATGTTATATACTAGTGATCTTGCAGGCAATATTAATTGTAAAATCGGGGTTTTTTTGATGATGCATTCATCTATGATTAAGAACTATCTGAAAGAAGCTGCATAAATATTCAGTCAAATCTCGATAAGATTTCAAAGTGGTGCAAAGACTGGCAACTTGCTTTAACTTTCAGAAATGTAAAACTGTGCACATCACAAAACGAAAAAGTGTACTATTTTATGACTATATCATCTTGGAGTCGCTGTTGGAATTGGCCAACTCATACAAATACCTGAGTGTAACACTTTGTAAGGATATGAATTGGAATGATCACATAGGCTCAGTCATGAGTAAAGCAAATGGTAGACTTTGGTTTATTGGTAGAATACTGTGGAAGTGCAATCAGTCTACAAAGGATATTGCTTACATATCACTCGTGTGCCCAGTTCATATTGCTCAAGTTTGTGGGACTCTTACCAGACAAGATGAACAACAGATATTGGGTGTATGCAGCCAAAGGCAGCACGAATGGTGACGGGGTTGTTTGACTCGTGGGAGAGTGTTACAGTGATGCTGAAGAAACTGAACTGACAGGCTCTTAATGATAGACATAAACCATCTTGAGAAAGTGTATTAACAAAGTTCAGGAACCAGCATTAAATAATGCCTCTAGTAATATACTAAAATCTCCTATGTATCAGTCACATAGGGATTGTGAGGCCAAGATTAGAATAATCGCTGAATGCACACAGCCGGCCAGTGTGGCAGAGCAGTTCTAGGTGCTTCAGTCCGAAACCAAGCTGCTGCTACGTTCGTAGGTTCGAATCCTGCCTCGGCCATGGATGTGTGTGATGTCCTTAGATTAGTTAGGTTTAAGTAGTTCTAAGTTCTAGGGGACTGATGACTTCAGATGCTAAGTCCCATAGTGGTCAGAGCCATTTGAACCATTTTGCTGAATGCACAGAGGGCATTCAGTCATTCTGAAGAAACCCTAACAACTGGTACAATGTGACGTACCCTCTGCCATCATGTTGTGGTGGTTTGCAGTCCACAAATTGTTTTATTAGACTGGCTACTTTCCCCTGATACTATATTTATGCAATGGCACATACAGACAAAGGATTTTGAGGGAATTAGGAATACTCAATAAACTTTCTTTTCTTCCAAAGGTTTTCATAACCTATATTTTCAGGATGCCCCCTTGTCACTGACTTTATAAATCAGACTACCTTACTGTTTCTCAGACATGATGGAAACTAACCTCTTTCTGTTACCAAGTTTACTAGGAATGTCAGAGCCTTCACTAGATACTGTGAGCAGTATTTGCTTACTTTTGCAGATATTGTATCTTTTCTCTTTTTATCTCCATTTATTGGTAATCTCATAATATTTTTAAATTCTTCGATCTGTCGCAAATAAGAATTGGCATTCTGGTTAAGCTATACTCCATTTAGTCAATGCTTCATTTCATTTGCTTTTACATCTATAGCTATATATTTATTTTTTATTTATTTATTTTGCCCGCATCTCGTGGTCGTATGGTAGCGTTCTCGCTTCCCACGCCTGGGTTCCCGGGTTCGATTCCCGGCGGGGTCAGGGATTTTCTCTGCCTCGTGATGGCTGGGTGTTGTGTGATGTCCTTAGGTTAGTTAGGTTTAAGTAGTTCTAAGTTCTAGGGGACTGATGACCATAGATGTTAAGTCCCATAGTGCTCAGAGCCATTTTTTTTTTATTTATTTACATACTTGTTCCATAGATCTGTACATGTGTGCAAGTCACTCAGATGTGGAATGTGTCAATGTACATAATAAAATACATAGAATAAAGACATTGTTATAGTATTAATAACAGTGCACAAAAGTCATACTTATTAGCTTAAAAACTAGTCAACATAAATGTGAAGATAACAGTTTCATATTTAGGGCATTATTGCATCTATTTTAACCTTGAACAGTAATCAAAACTTCCCACTTTGGGTTTAAAAGTGACCCAAAAATGGAAATGAGAAAAACAGGAATTTTTACATTAGGGCATTATTACATTAGTTTAACAGTAAACAGTGTCAAAAAATTTAAAAACATCTTTCCAATCTGGGTTTTACTTATTTCTCTGAAAGAATTCCTCTAGTGAATAAAGTGAGGTCTCAAGTAAATTTTTCAAGCTACGTTTAAATACTGATGTACTACTCCTTATACTTTTGATGCTGTTGGGTAGGGAATTGAAAATTTTCATTCTAGCGTACTTTACCCCTTTCTGAATAAGTGTCGAGTTCTTTAACTCACAGTGGAAATCCTCTTTTCTTCTGGTGTTATGTTCATGATGTAGGCAATTCGTTTCATACAGAGTGGGGTTATTTATTATGAAGCACATCAGTGAATATATGTACTGAGATGTTGCTGTCAGTATTTCAAGTCGTTTAAAAAGATTTCGACACGAGGTTCGTGGGGGTACACCACAAATGATTCTTATTGCTCTTTTTTGTGCTGTGAGGATTTTCTTTGCGGCAGGTGTATTGCCCCAGAAGATGATGCCATAACACGTGACTGAATGAAAATAGCCAAAGTAAGCTGACTTTGAGATGGTAATATCACTGAAGCGTGACAAAATTCGTAAAGCAAATGTTGCCGACGTCAGCCGTTTTAGTGTTTGTAGAACGTGATGTTCCCAGTTCAGCCTACTGTCCACGTATATGCCTAGGAATTTTGATAAGTACACTTGCCTTATCATCTGATCATTCTGTGTGATAACTATTTCTTTTGGGTTTTTGTGGGTTGTCTGGAACTGGATAAAATTGGTTTTTTACAGGTTTATTGAAAGGGAGTTAATACTAAACCAACCCAGAACTACTTTAAGGATATCATTGACCTCGGATTCTAAGTCAGTAGTTGACACATTATCCACCACAATGCTCGTATCATCAGCGAACATTGTAAATTTACACTGCTTATTGATGGATAAAGGCAGGTCATAAACATATATGAGGAACAGCAAGGGCCCAAGCACTGATCCCTGTGGCACTTCATGCTGCACAATTCCCCACTCAGAGTCCACTATATATTGTGATACACTATCTGAAACATCTAGAATAATCTTCTGCTTCCTATTTTCGAGGTACGATTTTAACCAGTTCCCTACAGGTCCTGTAATTCCATAATGACGGGCCTTCTTGAAGAGTATCTGGTGATCTACACAGTCTAACGCCTTTGATAGGTCGCATAAGACACCAATTGGCAGCCTCTTGCTGTTTATAGACTCTAGAACATCATTTGCGTTATCTATTGAAACTCCCTTTTGAAAACCAAACTGCTGACTGTTAATGATGTTCAGGTCACCAAGGTGTGCCACAATCCTGTTGTACAGAGCTTTGTCTAGGACTTTTGAAAATGTTGTTAATAGAGAGATAGGGCGATAGTTTGACACATTTGTAGCATCCCCTGCTTTGTACAGGGGCCTGACAACAGAGTATTTCATTCAGTCTGGAAACACTCCTTGTTGCATGGGTGTGTTGCAGATGTGAGACAAAACTTCAGTCACTTCACTACAGCAAGCCTTCAACAGCTTGCTTGAAATATCGTCGATACCAGCGGAATGTTTATTTTTCAAGGACTGTACGATTTTTTTGATTTCATTGGCAGTAATGGGAAGCACACTTATTTGACTGAAAGGTTCTGGAAAACTATTTTTCATTATACAGGCAGCTTTATCTACAGAACCATGGCAACCTATCTGTGTTGGGACAGTTAAAAAATGTTTGTTAAAGATTTCAGCAATTTCCTCACTATTAGTTATCTCTGAGTTGTCAACAGTTAAAACAATATTTTTGTCTTTGGTGCAGTTTACAGTCCCTGTTTCTCTCTTTATCACATTCCAGATTGTTTTAATTTTATTTTCAGAATTAGTAATTTCAGATGCTATACACATACTTTTAGAGTTTTTAATTACTTTGGCAAGAATTTTACAGTGGAGTTTATAATGTTTTAGCTGAGCAGGGTTGTTAGAAGTCTTTGATGCTATGTAGAGTTGTCTTTTTCTCTGACAGGAAGCTATGATGCCCTTAGTGAGCCATGGTTTTTTGCAGACCTAGCAGGTTGGACTCTGTATGACTTTTTTGGAAATACACTTTCAAAGGTACCTGCTATCTCATTTGTGAATAAATTGTATTTTGAATTAGCAGTTTCTGCTAGATAAAGAGGTATCCAGTTAGTATGCTGAAGACATGATCTGAACGTTTGAATAGCTTCCTCACTTATTTTCCTTACTGTTTTCCATCTAAGTGAGGTGTCACTCAGAGGAATTCCCAAGCTGTTGAAAGTAACTCGTTGTCCGTCATGGTCAGACAGACCATTTATAACCATTTCAATATTAATATGGTTGACTTTACTCTGATCAACAAAAACGTTATCAATGAGAGTACTGGAAGAGGTTGTGGTTCTGGTGGGCGAGCTAACCACGGGAACAAGGTTGTACGTGCACATGAGATTTTCAAACTCCACCTTGCAGGGAGAATTAACCAAGAAATCTATGTTAAAATCCCCAACAACTACCATGCCCCTATTTTTTCTACTTAAGTACAACAAAAGAGTATCTAATTGTTTAACAAACACTTTAAAATTACCAGATGGTGCCCTGTAAACTGCCACAACTGTTAATCTGGAGACAGTGTCTGGCACCTCTATAGCACATACTTCAAAATGTAGCTCAAAGCAGAATCTTTGTACATCTATTGCCGTGAATAAGACATTGTTTTTTTTTTTACATATACAGCTACTCCTCCTTTGTCCATATAGTTCCTGCAATAAGACGTTGCCAAAACATAGTTGGGAATAGGGACCACTTCAATACCAGCAGTGATGTGGTGTTCTGTTAGACACAGAATGTGGGCACTGTTTATACCTTTTGTGTCTTCTATATTTGCTGTGAACTGATCCAGCTTGCAGTATAGGCCTCTTATGTTGTGATGAAACACTGTTAACTTTTGTTTGTCTTTAATTGTATTGCTGTTTGAGTGAACTTTCGTTTGTGTATTAATTACTTGTTGCAGATTATTGTTACTGGACCAAATCCTGCTAGAGTTGGCCCAGCTCACTAGTTTCCCGCGTTAGTGAGGGCTATGACTGGTCTGCTTTCATGATCGTTATTGTTTAGGCCTACTATTTCATGAAAAGCTTTTCCAATGTCTGCTGCTAGTTTATTTTTGCCAAACTGATTTAGATGTAGTCCATGCTTTGTGAAGCAGTGTCTCTCATACCTGTCTGTATCCAGTAGTGTCACATTCGTAAACTTGGTGCAAAAGTGTTTCAGTTTACTATTCGTTAGGCGAATTTCTCTGTTCACACAAGACCAGTCTGCCAGGGGCACAGTTGTTAGTATTATGTTTGTATGCTGTAATAACTGCAGCAATACGAGTAGCTTTTTAATGAAAGTGCTGGCCTCGTTGCAATAAACATCGTTTGCTCCTGCGATTATCGCAACACAGTCTTTTTCCGTGAATTTAGCACATTCTGTGTGTATGTCTTCTACCACATTCACGAATTTTGCTCCTGGTTTAACAATTGCTGATATACACGAACCATCTTGAGCAGAGTTCGACATGCATGTCAAAATATTGCGAGCATGACTGTTTCCAAATATTTTTCCGTTGTGTTTGTTTATTTACGCGATCGGAAACTTTTTCTTACGCAACCACGCGTGTTTTGTGTACACGTGTTGCCGTCTACTACAATTTTAGATGCACTGTTTTTGTTATTTGAATTATCAGTGTTTATCAAGCACTGAACTTTGTCCACTGTTGAGGCCTCTTTATTCACTTGTGGCTTTCCTTTCTTGTATATAAATGTGGCGTCGTCGACGGTTACGTTTTCACGACGTACATAATGTAGTGGACTGTTAAGGCAGCCAGTCCACAGTGAAGTAGCCGAAAGGGCACGCGTCAACTCACGCCCTCTGGCGTTAAGTCTGGAACAGGATTCGTAATGAATGTGATAAAGAAAAGAACGTAGCTACTAGAATACTTAACTTTTATATTGTCCTTTGGTATACAGCATTCTGGATGATACAAGTGAGACTATCTTGAGATACATGCAGTGGTACAAATGGTTAATGGCGCCTTGCTAGGTCGTAGCCATTAACTTAGCTGAAGGCTATTCTAACTGTCTCTCGGCAAATGAGAGAAAGGCTTCGTCAGTGTATTCGCTAGCAACGTCGTCGTACAACTGGGGCGAGTGCTAGGAAGTCTCTAGAGACCTGCCTTGTGGTGGCACTCGGTCTGCGATCCTGACAGTGGCGACACGCGGGTCCGACATGTACTACTGGACCGCGGACGATTTAAGCTACCACCTAGCAAGTGTGGTGTCTAGCGGTGACACCACATTCCTCCCCCGCAAATCGGCGAACGGTCATGTGATAAGGCTTCCGCCCGCCGTGGGGAGGACCCCATGTTGACGTATGCGATGGGGTGGGGAGCCTAACAACAGGCGAGGCCGTGCCACCCGCACCCTGCCATTCGGTCCGAGGGGAGCTAGGAAACGCCTGAAAACCTAGTCCAGGGTGCACGTCAACAAGCGGTGTATGCGCTCGTAATGAGACAGGAGGGGCCGAAGGGTCGACCTCCATTGCGTCGGGGGATCCGACGCGCGATGACGACATCTGGTCCGGAGCGGGCAAGAGTTCCATGGCGGAGGACATCTGGTCACGGGACGCGAGCGGCGGCGCGTGACCCAGGGAGCCGCTTGGCGGCTGCAGCAAAGCGTCCACTGCGGGCGGCGCCTGCGGCGGCTGCGGCGGCTGCTGCGGCGGCGGCGGCGGCGCGACGCCATGGGGCAAAATGGAAGGCATCGTCGGTAACACCTGGGGATGAGGCGAGCCAGTAGATGGGTCCCCAGGGCGCTGACCGGACGGCACCGTCGCTGAAAGCAGACGGGGAGCGGCAGAACCCAGGCGACGACAGAGGCGCAGCTGATTGAGATGCCGACGCACCTCACCAGAGGCCCCCAAAACCAAATACATCGCGCGGCCGAGGCAGCGAAGAATGCGCCCTGCGAGCCAACGCCGTGAACCTCGATAGTTGCGATAGAAGACAACGTCGCAAGGAGCAAAGGCAGGAGTCTGCCGCTGCACAGGAACCTGATGCGGCGGATGCAGCAAAGACATCAAGGTTCGATGAGGACGACCGTGGAGCAACTCAGCCGGCGAGCGACCATCGCGGGGCTGAGAGCGATACGAGGACAAAAAGAGCAATAACGCGTCCTCCCGAGAATGCGACTCTTTCAACTTCAACATCTGTGACTTGAAAGTCCGGACCAATCGTTCAGCGGCACCGTTTGACTGAGGCGAAAACGGCGCGGATGTCAGATGTTGAATACCATTGGCCTTGCAGAATGACTGAAATTCTGCGGACATGAATTGTGGGCCATTGTCGGAAACAATAGTCTGCGGAAGACCTTCAATGCAAAAAATAGCAGATAACGCCTGGATGGTGGCAGAAGACGTCGTGGAAGACATCCAGACAACAAATGGAAAATGACTGAAGGAATCGACAACAACCAACCATCGAGCATTCCAGAATGGACCGGCAAAATCTATGTGTAAGCGTTGCCAAGGGGAAGCGGCTTTCGGCCATGCAAAGAATTTCCGCGGCGGTGCGGATTGTTGTTCGGCACACGCCATGCAAGAAGAGCACATATTCGTAATCGCAGCATCGATTCCGAACCAAGTACAGTGCTGACGAGCAAGTTGTTTCGTGCGCACTATACCCCAATGTCCTTGGTGAAGGAGCCGTAAGACAGAGGACTGTAACGAACGTGGGACCACGACTCTGGGCTGATCATTATCAGAACGCAACAACAAAACACCACGTCGTACAAAAAGTCTCTCCTTGTGAGCAAAAAATCGGCGAACCAACGGATCCTCGATCTGTGACTTTGACAAGGGCCATTGCGTAGCAACAAAACGCAAAACAGTAGCAAGGACAGGGTCAGCAGCTGTGGCTGTAGCTACACGACGAAAATCAATCGGAAACGAATCGACCGCGTCATCGGTTTCCGAATCAATGAACATGCAAGCCAGTTCGGAAGAAGCGAATGCTGTATCCTCAGCAACAGGCAAACGGGACAACGCATCAGCGTTTCCGAGCTGAGCAGTGGACCGATACAAGATACCGTAGCGGTTGGCGACCTCATAACGCAATGCGTGGGGAACATTGTGCGCTCGGAAAAATTTCGGTTGCGCGTTCACTTTGAGTTCCAATTGTGCTGCATAGTTCGTAGCGCAACCAAGGCCCGGCGCAAAAATGTCTGCAAATTCTTCACATAGACTAGAAACACTGGCTGAAGGCACAGTCTGATTCACTGATAGGACCTGATTGACGATAGACAAGTTAAACAACTGAAATAAATCTAAACCAAACTAGTTCACTGCCGAAGAAGAACGAAGAACATAAAAAGACACAAGTTTTGTTTGTCCCTTGTATGTTGCAAGAAGAGTGCACTGTCCTAACACAGGGATCTTTTGTCCTGAGTAACTAGTGAGCTGAACATTTGCGGCACGCAACGGAGGTGCGCCCAGTTGATTGTACGTGGCGTGATTGAGCAATGAAACTGCAGTTCCGGTATCGAGCTGGAACGGTATCACTTGTCCGGCAAAGTCCAAATCCACAAAAAGTTTATTGTCCTGCTGACGACAAGAGCGACTGGTTTGTGCAACTTGAACAGACACTGGAACAGAATCACGCGCGACGTGACGGGACGTCCGTCGACGTCGACGCACACTTTTTGTGTGACGAACACAGTCACTGTTAACGAGAGGAACACTGGGCGGAGTGGCATTAACTACATGAATGTCCATGGGCGAAGGTTCCCGAGCCTGTGTGTCCTTGATTCGATTCCGGCGCGAAGCAAAGGGCCTGGAAGGGTTGTGATTGTCTGATCTGAGCTTTTTCTGGCAAACACTTTGAACATGTCCTTTCTTATGACAGTAAAAGCAAATAGCCTGGCGGGACAGGCAATTCTCACGCGAATGTCTAGTTGCACACCGCGGGCATGATTTCACTGCATTTGCTTGCTTGCGCGGGACACGTGGCGGTGCGGACGTGCGCGAAGGCTGTTTACAGGTCCGCGCAGCGCGCCCGGCAGGCCGGTTAATGTGACACACTGCTGGCGAAGGTTCAAATGATTCCTGAGCAAAGTCAAGTGTGTCTTGCCTATCCAATATGTCTATCACTTGTTGAAGGGAGGGATTAACTAGTTTCAAAATCTGTTCCCTTATGCAAACATCAGAAACGTTCTGTGCTATTGCATCACGCACCATAGTATCTGAATAAGGGAGGCCACAGTCACATTCAAATGCACACTCCCTAGTAAGTCCTTGCAAAGTTGCAACCCACTCCCTATTAGTCTGACCGGCCGTACGTTTTGTACGAAAGAACGTATACCGTTTTGCAACGACATTGACTGTTTCCTTTAAATAGGCATCTAATGCAGACAAAATTTCTTCGTATGACAGAGTTGCTACGTCGCGTCGAGGAAACAATTTCACTATCACACGGTAGGTGGACACACCTACACACGAAAGCAAAAACGGCTGCCGCTCATTACCTTGAATTCTGTAGGCGGCGAGATGAAATCCAAATTGTCGGGACCATTCCGGCCACGTCTCGTTGGCTGCCTCGTAGGGCCTAAATTGAGGTGCAACAGCATGGTGTGGCTGCGGTAGCGATGAAGCGGTGGCGGCCGCATCGTTTTGCAGCGCACGTTGACCCTGGACGAGCTGTCCAAGGGCATCCAACAGGGCTTGCGTCTGCTGATTCTGCAAGCGATAAAATTCGGACAGTGCATCGGGAGAGTGTGGCGAAGCCATGACACAAGTAAATGGAAGCAATGAGAAAGAACAAGATCCTGATTAATCCGCGTCGCCAATGTAGTGGACTGTTAAGGCAGCCAGTCCACAGTGAAGTAGCCGAAAGGGCACGCGTCAACTCACGCCGTCTGGCGTTAAGTCTGGAACAGGATTCGTAATGAATGTGATAAAGAAAAGAACGTAGCTACTAGAACACTTAACTTTTATATTGTCCTTTGGTATACAGCATTCTGGATGATACAAGTGAGACTCTATCTTGAGGTACATGCAACGTTACAAATGGTTAATGGCGCCTTGCTAGGTCGTAGCCATTAACTTAGCTGAAGGCTATTCTAACTGTCTCTCGGCAAATGAGAGAAAGGCTTCGTCAGTGTAGTCGCTAGCAACGTCGTCGTACAACTGGGGCGAGTGCTAGGAAGTCTCTCGAGACCTGCCTTGTGGTGGCACTCGGTCTGCGATCCTGACAGTGGCGACACGCGGGTCCGACATGTACTACTGGACCGCGGACGATTTAAGCTACCACCTAGCAAGTGTGGTGTCTAGCGGTGACACCACACATAACACCGATCTACACACACTGTCGAAGCACTACAGTTTTGTAGAGCTGTATATCGATCGGTCTTGGAGGACAGCGTATTTCACTTCAATATCGGTTTGTAGCATTCTGATTATTTCGTCCTTATTTTTGATAATGTTTGAAAATTTACTTTCACACGCGGCTGCTATGCACGGCTCACAGGTCCACAAATAGTCATCAGTTACGAGTTTTAAGTTGATCTTGCAGCAATTTTCATGAAACCAGTACTTGCAGGTTCTACACTGAATTCCTTTACGAACTTTTCTGATACACAATTTACAATTACTATTACTTTTATCTTCATAACTGGGAGCTGAACCTACACGTACTTTCTCTATCGGCGCCATGTAACCACTGTGAACGTGTGAAGTGAATGGTGGAGGGTACATTCCACTGCACCAGTTATAAGGCGTTTTCATATTCCGTTGAGGTATGGAGTGTGGGAAGAATGATTGTTTAAAAGCATCTGTGTGTGCTGTAATTAATCTGCTCTTGTCCTCATGAACCCTTTGGAAGTGATATGTAGTGGGTGTAGTATATTCCTAGAGGCATCATTTGAAGTCGGTTCTTGAAACTTTGTTAGTAGATTTTCTCAGGACAGTTTGCATCTATCTTCAAGACTCTACCAGATTCTGAACTATATTTACATAATACTTATTTAAAGTTGAATACACGTAACATGGGTCAGTCAGTTTGTTCCCTTGTGCTGTAAGTACTATGTCCCCACTTTCTGGCTTATTCAATTCATTCCTCTTTGTATTTATGCGTATGGAACATATAACTAACTAACTAACCAACCTGTCGAAGAAATATTTTATGAAGTTTCAGCTTATAATAACTGTATTTTCTTGTCTTATCACCCTGCTATATTCTTTTTTTCTTGTACCTGTACATTTCACAGTGTGCTTGTATATTAAACGTCCCACACCTTTCGTTCAAATCTGGCATTCACGATTTCTCTGTTGATTCATTTCAGCGGACCTTTGGAAAAGCTGTGTTTATGAGGTGACTTAAGGCTGAGATGAAAGCTTTGCACCTTTCTTCTACGTCATCGCTACGCGAGGTCTTCTGATCTGAGTAATATTCCCGACATGACAATGTTGGAAAAAAATCTATAAATAGCGACTTTTATCCACTATCGACATTTGCGCGCTGCAAATACGGCTTTACTACAATTAGGTAACGTTCAACTCAGAGCTATGTCTTCATATATAATAATGATAGTGAAAATAATATTTTTTAAACGAAAAACATAACTGTCTCCAACAGTTACGAAAACTTTCTTCCAAAATTTGTCCACAAATAATAATGTTAACCATTTATTGGCATTTGTTATTTAACCAGACTACAAAACAGGTAAAATGGCAAGAGAGAATGAGTTTATTTATCACATTTATGTGTGAGGCTTTTTAATTGGCGCCATCGTGTTTATTTTGTTTGGTATAGTCGCTTGATCTGTGGTTTTTCCCGTCAGCTGACAGGTCGCCGCTCAATTTGAATTTGCTGTCTTTGTTCGTGTAGGACTGCAGGAGCTACTCCAACGCCACCTACTCACGTGGTCCCACTATGTACTATGGAATATACAGCGGTATTTTCGTATTAAATGATCAACGTTGACACATTCGCGCTTTACAGTATGTAAGTTTCGTAATTACAACACATATACCACAGATTTTATTTTTCGATGCCAAATAATGGAAAAATACCTATGGTTTAAGAAGTTTTCAGAAACAAACTAATAAATTTGATCTTACAACATACAGATTTTAGCCCCGACTGTACCTCAGATGACAGTGCTAAAACTTCACGATATATAGAGACAAATATTATTCCTTGAAATAATCATGCATTGGAAAAATTCTGGATACGCACATTTTATTGAAATTCACTGTGCATTATACCTCCTTTATTGTGTTCACATTCACTATATAATAAATTTGCATATGACCACCTTCGCTCACCTTCATACGTTGTTGGCTGCAGAGGAACTCACTCGACGTGAAAAGTGAAGTGAAAGTATTTCTGATAATGATATTTAATGTGCTGGCCTTATCAATCACTATAATCCTTCGAATAAATTAAAATTACCCGATCGAACGTAAGTGGGAGTTTGTGTATTACCAACTGGTATTCGACTGACGAATAACAAATTTAAATGTTTCTGTTCTTAGAGGGAACCCGTTTTCATTTTCAGTAAACGAACTTTTCAAATAACATGCTTCAGTTCGTTGGGCTTGTCTCATCATGATTTATAATGTGGGACAATGGAACTCCTCTTAAAGAGTTCACTAGGTTTCTGAAATAAGATACAATAACGTCCTGTGATATCCCAGATCTTGCTCTCTCTATATTCGCTGAACATTTCACAGTTCAGTGACATGACGGAGACAATCCACACCTGGCATATTGTCTGTGAATCGTGACTGTTACTCCCTTCCTGTTGAGATGCTGCTGTACTACAATTCTACTATCTGTACTTCCAAGTGAAAACCCCCAATGTGCATATAGAAGAAGACCTTCCACAAGTCATTTCTCCTTTTTTCACTTAACACAGTTGGCCTTTCATATTTCATTAATTTATCACCTTCTTTCATCCATCTTTGAAGTAGTATAAGGCACAGCATAAATTTCAGAAGCTTTTCACAAAGCCGTTTCATTGTTCTTTCCTTTTTTTTTACTGCTTCATGCAAATAAGCTTCATTATAATTCCTTTTTCCTTTTGCTCCAAGCTGCTTTGTGTATTTTCGGGGCATGATCCACTTTACGCCTGTAATTACAAAAAAATCATGTTTGGCACAATAACTAATAGATAACCTAAGCCAAGAAAGGGAGGTTCACATACATTCTAGATGTAGTATTGCTTTGATAGAATTCAGTTGAAAAATAGATGTAGCTACTAACCTGTGGGCACTGTATCAGTTTGATTTTGTTGAAATCACAAAACTTTAAATGTACACTAAGATGATAATTTCTTATGACACAGGTAACAAACATACAGGTCACAGTCTTCTGTGTAGGTCTCAGAGTTGGTGTTGCTCTCTCCTGTCGCCTAGACGGCAGTGATGTAGTACAGTAATGTGTCTTTGATCCAGTTTACCCCATTCTACTGTATTACAGTCTTCGTCACTGCTATTCGTAGGAATATACACGATTTCCTTGTCGTATAAATTTTGTCCTGACACGGTAAAGGCTACACAAGCAAACGCTGTCGTCTCACCTGCAACACAAAGAGCACTGGCCGAATGTTGGACTCGTAAGCAGAATGGGCCCAGGGAAGGTGGAAACCAAAGTCCTTTCCTATGTTTCAAAGAAGATCAGATAATGACACTGTTGTCAGAAATGCAGACAACAGCGAGTAGTTGTTTTATTGTGTACGTTTACCTGCTCCCGAGCTTGGGCGTATAAGGGTGCCATTAGCCGTCTGGATTTCGTGCCCGCTGGGCGTGCATCTACACCTGTAGCCGTGTTGCCTTTCTACCTGCCAAGCATACATGTACGTCTGTAGCCATGAAAGGGTTAAATTAAAATGAATGAAATGTGTTCAGAAATATGTTGTGATCTTCAGTCCGAAGACTGGTTTGATGCACCTCTCCATGCTACCCTATTCTGAGGGAGCTTCTTCGTCTCTGAATAATTACTGCAACCTACATCTTTCTTCCTGAATGAGCTTTTACTGTATTCATCTCTCGGTTTCCCTCTACGATTTTCACACACACACACACACACACACACACACACACACACACACACACACACACACACACACACACACACACACACACACACTCTCTCCCCCAGCCCCCCCCTCCTCTCTCTCTCCCAGCCCCCCCCCCTCCTCTCTCTCTCCCTCTCTCTCTCTCTCCCTCTCTCTCCCTCTCTCCCTCTCTCTCTCTCTCTCCCTCCCCCCTCCCCTCCCCCAACCCCCCCCCCCCCTCCCCCAACCCCCCCCCATCCCTGCAGCACGAAATTGTTGTTCCCTTGATGTCTCAGAATGTTCCTGTCAACCAATCCCTTCTTCTGGTCAAGTTGTGCCACAAATTCCTTGTCTTGCCAGTTCTATTCAGTACTTCATTAGCTATGTGATCGACCAGTCTAATCTTCAGCATTCTTTTCTAGCACCACATTTTAAAAGCTTCTAAACTCTTTATCGTCCATGTTTCACTTCCATACATAACTACACTCCAGACAAATGCCGTCAGAAAAGACTTCCTAATTCTTAAATCTATATTTGATGTTAACAAATTTCTCTTCTTCATGAAAGCTTTTCTTTCCATTATCAGCCTACATATTTTATATCCTCTCTACTTCAGCCATCATCAGTTATTTTGCTGTCCAAATAGCAAAACTCATCTATTGCTTTGTGTGTGCCGTTTCCTAATCTGAGTCCCTTAGCATCACCTGATTGGACTACATTCCATAATCCTTGTTTTGGTTTTGTTGATGTTCACCTTATATACTCCTTTCAAGACACTGTTAATTCTTTTCAGCTGCACTTTCAAGTCTTTTGCTGTCTCTGAGAGAATTACAATGTCATCCGCAAACCTCAGTTTTTATTTCTACTCCCTGAGCTTTAATTCTAGCTTCAAATTTTCCTTTGGTTTCCTTTATTGCTTGTGTGCATTGTACAGATTGCTGCATAACATCGGGAACAGACTACAACCCTGTCTCACCCCTTTCTCAACCACTGCTTCCTTTTCATGGCTCTTGCCTCTTGTAACTTCCGTCTGATTTCCGTACAGATTGTACATTGCTTTTGGCTCACTGTATTTTACCCCTGCTACCTTCAGAATTTCAAAGAGTGTTCCAGTCAACTTTGTCAAAAGCATTTCTATAAGTCTACAAATGCTAGAAACACTGATTTGGTCTTCCTTAACCTATTTTCTGAGATAAGTCATAGGGGCAGTTTTATCTCACATGTTCCTACGTTTCTCCGGAATCCAAACTGATCTTCCCCCAGGTCTGCTTCTGCCTGTTTTTCCATTCTCCTGTAAAGAATTAGTGTTGGTATATTGCAGTCAAGACTTATTAAACTGATAGTTTGGTAATGTTCTCACCTGTCAGCAAGTAATTTCTTTAGAATTGGAATTATTAAATTCTTCTTGAAGTCTGAGGGTATTTTTCCTGTCTTTCCCAAGGCTGTCAGTAGTTGTGAAGGAATATAGTGTACTCCTGAGGTTTTGTTTCGACTTAGGTCTTCCAGAGTGTTGTGTCGAGTTCTTCTATCAGTATCATATCTCCCCTCTCATCGTCTGTGTCCATTTCCCCTTCCATAATGTTGCCTTCAGGTTAACAAAATATTTTGGGTGTTCCATTTATCTGTGACCGCCTGTGCAATGCAGTAGATGCTGGGCAGTGAGTGCTCCATTGCCTGGCAATCAGATGCCATGTCGCCCTCTACTGCTGTGGTATGACATAACTACATTTAAAATACAAGCAAATAAATTTTGTACTCACCCATGTCACGCAAGGAGGTGCTGGAGCTGCCTGCCGTTATTTTCCACACATTTCTGACATCTACTCAAGAAATTATTAATCCCACAATGTAATTCTCTCCGAGATATTGAATTAATTGATTTACGGATATTATCTTTGAGGTCCTCTATCGTGTGAGGATTTGTTGTGTAAACGTTGTCCTTCAGTGCACCCCACAAATAAAAATCACAAGAGTTAAATCAGAACTTCTAGCGAGGTAGATATTGATACTAATCAATGTTTCCTCAAACTTGTCGCGAACTATGAGCAAAGAAATGTTGGCCGTATGAGCCCTTACCGAATTACCTTGAAAAATGCGAAGCTTGCCGAATGCTGTTGAAAAAATGCAAAGCTTCATTCTTTCACTCAGTTCACTAAAAAATGGTTTTAAAAAGTTGTGCATGTATCTTTCACTTGTAAGTGTGTCATTAAAAAAAATTGAGCCTATTATTCCGTCACCAGTAACTGCGCACCACAACCACATTTTCTGATTATGAAGGGATTTCTCATGAAACACAATAGATCCATCTGCACTCCAGTGTTGACAGTTTTGGAAATTAACATACCCTTGTAAATAGAACTGAGGCTCATCTGAAAACAGAATGAGGTAGGGATCCATTTCCCAGTCATGCACTTGTTTTAAAACCCATTCGCAAAACTCAACCCTGTGCGCAGATCATTAGTTCGAAGATCTTGTACTAGTGATACTTTATAGTGCCTTAGCCCAAGCAGCTTATCACCTCTTTGTACAGAGGTGCATAGCATTTGTGTTTGCTGCGAAAGACGTCAAAGAGACTTTTAAGGGAATTTTCCTGGTGTATGCAACATCGAGATGAGCTTCTGTCAGCACAGTACGTTGTCGTTTACGCTTCTTGTCTTGAACACTTCCTGATTCACGAAATTTGTTCACTTATTTGTGAGCTGCATCACCACTCGAAGCTCGAACTTCTGGAAACTTTTGTTCAGTCTCCGAACAGTACGGATGGACTCAGTAAGCACATATGAATCTCAAGTAATTGTGAAATTGAATAACTCGCTCTGCTCATTGTTGCGTTTGCAAACTTCAGTGTTATAGACTTGATGCCTGTTTCACTGCTTGCATGACACTGGCCGACAGGGTACGTATGTCTGTACGGCCTTCAGGCTGAAATCCACAAAAATGAACGGGGGCCCGCATCTCGTGGTCGTGCGGTAGCGTTCTCACTTCCCACGCCCGGGTTCAATTCCCGGCGGGGTCAGGGATTTTCTCTGCCTCGTGATGGCTGGGTGTTGTGTGCTGTCCTTAGGTTAGTTAGGTTTAAGTAGTTCTAAGTTCTAGGGGACTTATGACCACAGCAGTTGAGTCCCATAGTGCTCAGAGCCATTTGAACCATTTTTTTGAATGGGGAGGGCATAGCGCTGTCCCACGAGAGCCATTCGACCGGCAGGTGCGGTTTCCGTGGCCGGCCTGCGATACCCTGGGCAGGCAATCGTCAGATAAACGGAACACCCTCTGTTCAAAATTTTTTTACTGACCTATTTCAATGGAGATTAAGTTAAACAATCTATCTCAGCATTTAAAAATGACTGGTATGGAAGTAAGTACAAACTGTGTGAATCTAAATGATTCTAAATCTCAAACAGTACAGGTGCAATTTTCTCAGACATGTCAGCTATGGATGAATCTATGCTTGCCTCCTTAATAAATGAAGTTACTCAAAACAATAACACACAGCTGAAAAATAAGTCACAGAAGCCTACTCAAATGCGTGATCGTCAGTCACAGAAGGTATTTAAACAGTTTTTGCGAAGTACTTTTGAGCAGGTCAACTGTTCAGATGGTCTGACTTGCAAATGCTTTTGTTTCCACTCTACAGATAAGGGGGATGGCAACCAACATCTTGAGTAGGTAGCACTTTAACATGGAAGTAAAATGATGTGACATGTATAGACCGGCAGCTGCCATGAAGTAAACGGTACCGACTGGCTGCTGTGTCATTCTCAGCCCGTAGGCATCACTGGATGCGGATATGGAGGGGCATGTGGTCAGCACACCGCTCTCCTGGCCGTATGTAAGTTTTCTAAAGATGTACTAAAATCCACCAAAAAGGTATAGTAATGCGTTCTTCAGATATTTCATTTTTAGGTGTATTTGACCAACATATCGATGAATCTGTAAAATAAGGCTGAGAAGACAGCCTAACTACAAAACTCAGTGTTTTTGTTTCCACTGTGGAGCATCTCGGCAGGCTTATAATTAGTGTGTGTGTTTAGAAAAGGAACGTACAGTATTAATAGCACTTTTTTTTTTTTTTTATTCCGATTTTGGCCGTCTAGGGACCGCGTTAAACAACTATTTTTCAATGTACATTTCTCCTATTGCGCTCCTCCTCTTTTCTCTTCTGCCAATATGTCTTCATCCTCTCTCTGTGCTGCTCCCTTCGGTCTTCTGTCCACACTGTTCCTCCAGTTCTTCTCTTCTTCACTTCAAAATGTTGAATTTTGTCTCTCATTAAGTCTCTGTTGGTTATATCATCTTCTCCTATACCCATCTCCTCTAAGTCTGCTTTGACTTCTTTGAACCAAGTAATTTGGGTTCTGGGGTTCTTGTCAAAAAACATGAATATTTTCTTTGTCAGCCTTCCATCATTCATTCTTTTCAAATGGGCGTAAAAGCTTACTCTTCTCTTCCTCATAGTATCTCCCACTTTCTCAATTTTGTCATACACTTCTCTATTACTTCTAAGCTTCCAAGTCCCATTCTCAAACCTCGGCCCAAGTACTCTTCTAATGATTTTTCGCTCCTTTTTTGCTATAGCTTCCACTTCCTTGTTAGTGTTCATTGCTAAACATTCAGATGCATACAGACACTCTGGCTTAATCACAGTGTTGTAGTGCCTTATTTTTGCGTTCATTGATACTGACTTCTTGTTGTACACATTCTTTGTTAGCTGGAATGCCATTTCCATTTTTCTTGTTCTTGTTTTATTTCCTTCTTTATCTGAAGCATTGGGCTGGATGATTTCCCCTATATATTTGAAATTAGAAACCTTCTTTATCCGGCCATACTTTGTAATCATATTGTTCGGTGCCTCTTTTACATTGGTTAGGTACTCTGTCTTTTCAAAGGAGATTTTCAGTCATGCTTTTTCTGCTGTTTCATTCAGAATATTGATCTGTTTGACTGCTTCTTCCAAACTACCTGCCACAATCGCTAAGTCATCAGCAAAAGCGAGGCAATCTACTTCTAATCCATCCTTTATTCTTCCTAATCTGATTTTTTTTATTCCTTCTTCAGTCGTTTTCTTCCTCCACTCTCTAATAACTTTTTCTAACACACAGTTGAATAGGGTAGGTGACAACCCATCTCCTTGTCTTAATCCTGTTCTGATTTTGAATGGTCTGGATACCTCAACACGGAACTTTACTTTTGCATATGTATCCGTAAGTGTTTCTTTGACGATTGCGACTGTTTTCTTGTCTGCTCCAAACTCCCTAAGGATGTTAACCAAGGTTGTTCTGTCAACGGAGTCGTACGCCTTCTTGAAGTCAACAAACGTGATAAAGATGTCTTTTCCTCTTAATCGTCTATATTTAATAATTAACTTCAAGTTTAAAATTTGCTCCACACAAGATCTTCCCTTCCTAAAGCCTGCTTGGTATTCACCAATTTCTTGATCAAGTTGTTTCTCCAATCTATTTTGTAGGGCCTTAAATAGAATTTTATACGTTACCGGAAGTAAAGATATCCCTCTGTAGTTATTTGCATCGGTTTTATCCCCTTTCTTGAAGATGGGGTGGATTAATGCAGTTTTCCATTCTTCCGGTCTACGTTCTGTTCTCCAAATCTCATTGATTATTCCCAGTAGTTTTTCTTGAGTTGTATTATCCACACTTTTCCACATTTCTGAAATTATCATGTCTTCCCCTGGTGCTTTATTGTTCTTTAGGTTTTTAATGATTTCTCTGATTTCTATGAGGCATGGGGGTTCAGAATTATTGTTTACTGTGTTTGGGGTGTTGGCTGGTAATTTTTCAATAGGTTCCTGACAGTTGAGGAGTTGTTCAAAATATTTTGCTAATATTTCACAATTTTCTTCATTATTCCTTGCCAGTTTTCCACTGGTATCTTTAAAACACAGATTTGGTGCTACATATTTTTGTAGTTTCTGTCTGAATGTGCTGTAAAAGGATCTGTTATTGTTTCTCTTAAAATCTTTATCCATTTGTATAAGTTGGTTCTTTTCAAATAGTCTTTTTACTGATCTAATGCATTTTGCTGTAGAAGATCTTTGCTGTTTGAACTCCAGGTAGTCCTTATCACTTTTGGTTGAGTGCCATTTCTTCCATGCCTTCATCCTTTGTTCTATTGCTTCCTCACATATCTCATCCCACCATTCGTGTTTCTTTCTCTTTTTCATTTTTGCGACTTCTTGAGCAGATCTTATCATTCCTTCTTTTATATCTTCCCATTTATCCGAACATATAACTATGTTTTGACAGAATTCTTCTCTTTTCTCTTTCAAGATGTTTGCGTCTATCTTTTGAGTTTTCCTGTTTTGTATTTGTTTCTTTCTTTGTGGTTTGAAATTTAATTTGATTGTCGATAAGTAGTGGTCAGTTACAATGTTTGCCCCTTTCCGAACTCTCACATTCATTATTTCTTTTTGATTATAGTGTGTGATTGCTATGTGATCTATCTGGAACTCTCCAATACTTGTGTTTGGTGATTTCCATGTTTTCTGTTTCTTAGGAGGTTTTTTGAAATTTGTAGACATTAATTTTAAGTTATGACCCTTGCATAGTTCTATTAATCTTTCTCCATTTCTGTTTGTCCTTTTGTGAGCCGGGTAGTTTCCTACTGTTTTTTGTATTTTTTTTTTTCTTGGCCTATTTGTGCATTGAAGTTCCCAAACAGTATTTTCACATTTGATGTTGGGATTTTAGAAAGTTCGTGGTCTAGAGATTCCCAATATGTATCTACTTTCCGAGGGTTTTTCTTATTGTCATTGTTGATGGGTGCGTGGCAATTAATAAGTGTATAGGTTTTATTTAGGGCGTGGAATGTGAGAAAAGACAAGCGTTCATTAGGTGACTGGAAGTCAGTTATTGAGTTTACCCAGTTAGATTTCACGATGAAGCCTGTTCCAAGGTGGGGAAGGCCTCTTCCACATGGGTTCCAGCCTTTCTTTCCTTTAAATATCCTGTATCCTTCATAATCCATTAAATCTTCATCTGTAAATCTGGTTCCCTGCAGCGCACATATTTGGATTTTATATACCTTCAAGACTTTGGTGAGCTGCTTCAGTTTTCCCGGCTTCAAGAGCGAGTTAATATTTAGGGTTCCAAAGAAATGTACGTTGTTTTTCTTCAGTTTAGAGGATTTTGAATTTCTTGAACGACATGGTGCTTCAGGCTCTCCAGAATCCTTAGGCCTGATTGCGCTGCTGTTAGCGGCGGAGGATTGGTTACCTCCTGGAGTAGTTCTATCTAGAGAAATTGACATCATGCATAGTTGTTTGAAATTCAGGGGGGAGATGGCTTTTTGGGCCATTCCGAGGTTAAAACTGGGATTGTAAGTTCCAGAGTGTGTGTTCAGCCGCTCCTAACATGGAGAACAGACGCTGTTTGTAGCCGCTCCTCTAGGAGTTCAGACGCTACATTTCGTTAGTTTTTGGTCCGCCCTGGGTATTTCATTTCCCCAGTACCACCTATATCTAGGAGGCATTCCCCTATCCGCCACCTGGGGAGGCGCCCGATGGGGGTACTAACAACCCCACACGGGTCATAGCACTTTATATATAGAAAATCATTTAACAGTAACTGACCAACAGGTCGACACAGAAATTTGAAACCACATTTAATCATGATTTACACCCAAACAGAGAAAAGAAAAGCAATAATAACTGTGTAGAATGTAAAGAAAGGAATTGTGTGATAAGCTTTCTTACGGGGTCAAAGATAAAACAAATGCTTAGGTATTACAGAAGGGTAGTTATACTGTTGACTATTGGAAGTTACATATAAATGACAGAAGTGTTCAATATTGTTAACCTGATGTGCTAAAGAGCACATTTAGTACTGTCTAATGTAACATAGTACAATAAGCAATGTAGAAATGTAACTCTGTATACTTTGAAGAAATCTATAATATAAAAAGCAACTTGAGGTGTTTTAACCATTAATGACTGAACTACATACACAAACCATCTTAAATATCAGTGCAAAATGTGGTAACCATTTTATAACTAAATAATGTGATATTATAAACGATGTGCATACTTTTGTTAGTTTGTGCTAGATTACCAATTACTATTGTCTACAGATGCATAAAAAAACAAAACATAGCTTGATGTTGCAAATTAGGTGATCTAGAAGAAAACCATGTATTTTTCTTGATTCATGGGACCGAGTATGCACTCTGTGGCTTGTGCTTTCTATGGAGAACGGAGATCAGAAAAATCTGATCTCTGTTTCCTTTCTTCAGACTGAATCTTGGGCTTCCTGCAAAAGTACAGTGGAAACTCGATTAACCGTCACCTTCGGGACCGTGGTCGTGACGGTTGAGCGAATAGACGGACAACAGGAACACTGTATTCCTCCAGAACATAACCTCAGTCAATTATTTTATGTATAGACACATATCACTCTCACAGTAATATAATCATATTTCGGAGCGAAAACAAATTAAACACGATTGTAATAGCAAATAAAACTATTTATTACATTATAAAAACATCCGTACAGTAGCTACAAAAGTTGCAAAATACGTAATGTACAGTACTGTACTGTACTATAAACTTACAGGTGAAATAGTTTATCTAGCTTGGAAATAGTCAGTCAATTTCTTCTGCCTTTTTGACGTTCGAGCTTTCACCACGGCAATATTTCGTATTTTTCGGAGCAGTAGTGCCTGCGTTGCATTAGCCTCTTCTTGACTTTCAAACCATTCTATACACTTGGACAGCCTTGTTTCGGCCTCTGAATGGCTAATAGTTTGTTTTTCTTCATGGTTTGAGCACTCGTCTTCATCAGCCCCTTCTTCTTCTTCTTCTTCTTCTTCTTCGGCACTTACGCTGGCAACAATTTCGTCATCACTCAAAATTTGAAAATCCTCGTCCACTTTGTCACACTCTAACCACTATTACACTTCTTCTGATGTCAAATTTGTGCTGATTCATAAATTATTGCACAAATTGACCATCTCGTCAACTCACACACTCGGGTTCCTCCGACTCTTCCTCTAGGTTGAGGCCAAAGTTTATTCCAGCCGTTCTTGAGATTTGACACTGACAAATCACTCCATGCACTGGCAACATTGAAAATGGCATCTTTAATACTGTAAGACCTCCAAAACTGTTTTACAGATGTTGATTCATCAGATGAGAGCAAACTTTCGATAAATATTTTTCTATAACGATGTTTCATGTTTTCGATGATTCCCTGATCCGTGGGCTGTATAAGTGAAGTTGTGTTTGCTGGAAGGAAGAGATATGTTATGTTGTGGTCATCACTTTTCATTTCACAAGTAGGGTGCGTTGGGGCATTGTCTAATAGCAATAGCGCTTTCTGTGGCAACTTTTTTTCAGCCAAATCTGCTCTAACTTGAGGTACAAATTGTTTGTGAAACCAGTCAGAAAAAATTGATTGATCCATCCAAGCACTCGTCTGGGCGTAGTATTGTGCAGGGAGAGCATACAAATTCAAATTCTTGAATGCACGAGGTTTTCTTGATTTCCCAATCACAAGTAGGGGTAGCCTATGATTGCCGATTGCATTTGCCCAAACCATAGCAGTGATGCGATCTTTTTATACTTTGAAACCTGGAGCAGATTTTTCAGAGAGTGATTCTAATGTCTTTTATGGTAAAGTCTTCCACTGATACCAAGTTGGCAAATGCCATGATGAAATTTAAACTTGTTGAGCCATCCGATACTTGCTTTAAAAGACAAGTCACCATCAAGTTTGTTGTTAATTTCAACAGCCTTGGCCATTATTATAGGCCCTGAAAGTGGAATCCCCTGACTTCTTGATTGTATAAACCATCGGTACATTGCAGTGTCCAATTCATCATATTTTGCAGGTTTCATTGTCTTTCTTGTTCGCACATCTCCATCCGTGTTCTCCATTGTTGACACATGTTGTTCTATTTTATCAGCATCACGTTTTATATTGTTAACTGTTGTTCTTCCAATACCATAAATCAGCGCTACACTTGTCGCAGTTTTGCCCTTTCTTAAGCGTTTTATAATTTCAAGTTTTTGGTTAAGTCCTAAAACAACACGTTTATGTTTTTCAGACATTTTATCAAGTCACTGTATCACACACACCTGCACTAAATACGATAGTGTAAAATATTAGTCAATAAAGCTTATTCAAGTGGAAAACACGTAACACGGCACAGCGCGCTAGATACACTGCGACAGTCACAGTCTTCTCTCCACCAGTGGAAACCGATCCAGTGGTGATTGTTGACTCACAAGTGAGACAAAGACAAGAAAAGGGGGAGATGTGTTAGCATGTCAACTGAAGGTCATATTTTATGTACCATTCTACAGCGGGCGGATACATTCACTTCCCACTATAACAGAGTAAATAAACAAAGTGAACACATCACTGCACCTTAAAGCATTCTGTTATTACAGTATTATTACACTGTTACAGCAGTGACGGTTAACAGAAACTGACAGTTTAAAGAGTCACGGTTAATCGAGTTTTTACTGCAAAAATAAAATTCTTTTAAGAGGACTGTCCCATGAATACCAGGGAAAACCTTGAAAAAATTGTCAGTTTTCTAAACAGTGTAGCTCAAAGAATAAGATTTGTAAGCCCTTATAATGCTTACCATCTTTTAAGACATCTTTTGGAAACACATTTATGTCTGAGCCACAGCTTTAGCTCCTACATTTTTAATTGTACTTTATGTTGCAAGTGTAATAAACCATGCTAATTACTTATGTAAATCTTAGGTACACATTACACAACATACAAAGTGGAAGGTTTATATTTTTCCTGTAAGTTCTTTACACTATTATCTTTAAAGCAGACTCCTGAAAAGATTTGTGATTAAAAAAAAATGTAAGTATAATTATCAAAAAATTTGGAAATGAATTCAGAGTTTTTCTGAAAACAGGCATTTTATTTTCAACGTTAAGTCACAAGAGTAGTGTACTGACCAGTTAAGCATATTTTGAGACAGTATATAACATTTCAGCTCTCTATTTTTAATAGTTATTAGCCAAAGACTACCGGAACATGAACTGTTTAACTATCGGGGAATTGAAGTTAAAACTTACTTTTCTATTAAACTCACATGGCACTAATGCATCCCAGGTCCATAGTCACCTTGTTTCCTTCGTTGGTTCCCTCATCCTCTTTTTTACACTACTTCTTATTACCATTGCCAGTCTACATTTTAAATCCTCTCTACTTCAACCACCGTCAGTTATTTTGCTCCCAAAATAGCAAAACTCGTTTACTACTTTAAGTGTCTCATTTCCTAATCTAATTCCCTCAGCATTCGACTACATTCCATTATCCTCGTTTTGCTTTTGTTGATGTTCATCTTATATCCTCCTTTCAAGACACTGTCCATTCCGTTCAACTGCTCTTCCAAGTCCTTTGCTGTCTCTGACAGAATTACAATGTCATCGGCGAACCTCAAAGGTTTTATTTCTTCTCCATCGATTTCAATATGTACTCCGATTTTTCTTTTGTTTCCTTTACTGCTTGCTCAATATACACATTGAATAACATTGGAGAGAGGCTAAAACCCTGTCTCATTCCCTTCCCAACCACTGCTTCCCTTTCATACCCCTCGACTCTTATAACTGCCATCTGGTTTCTGTACAAATTGTAAATAGCCTTTCGCTCCCTGTATTTTACCCCTGCCACCTTCAGAATTTGAAAGAGAGTATTCCAGTTAACATTGTCAAAAACTTTCTCTAAGTCTACAAATGCTAGAAACGTAGGTTTGCCTTTCCTTAATCTTTCTTCTACAATAAGTCGTAAGGTCAGTATTGCCTCATGTGTTCCAACATTTCTACGGAATCCAAACTGATCTTCCCCGAGGTCGGCTTGTACCAGTTTTTCCATTTCTCTGTAAAGAATTCGCGTTAGTATTTTGCAGCTGTGACTTATTAAACTGATAGTTCGGTAATTTTCACATCTGTCTACACCTGCTTTCTTTTGGATTGGAATTATTATATTCTTCTTGAAGTCTGAGGGTATTTTGCCTGTCTCTTACGTCTTGCTCACCAGATGGCCAAGGCCGTCAGTAGTTCTAATGGAATGTTGTCTACTCCCGGGGCCTTGTTTCGACTCAGGTCTTTCAGTGCTCTGTCGAACTCTTCATGTAGTATCGTATCTCCCATTTCATCTTCATATACATCCTATTCCATTTCAATAATATTGTCCTCAACTACATCGCCCTTGTATAGACCCTCTATATACTTCTTCCACCGTTCTGCTTTCCCTTCTTTGCTTAGAACTGGGTTTCCATTGAAGCTCTTGATATTCATACAAGTGGCTTTCCTTTCTCCAAAGGTCTCTTTAATTTTCCTGTAGGCAGTATCTATCTTGCCCCTAGTGAGATAAGCCTCTACATCCTTATATTTGTCCTCTAGCCATCTCTGCTTAGCCATTTTGCACTTCCTGTTGATGTCATTTTTGAGACGTTTGTATTCTTCTTTGCCTGCTTCATTTACTGCATTTCTGTATTTTCTCCTTTCATCAACTAAATTCAATATTTCTTCCATTACCCAAGGATTTCTATTAGCCCTCGTCTTTTTACCTATTTGATCCTCGGCTGCCTTCACTACTTCATCCCTCAGAGCTACCCATTCTTCTTCTACTGTATTTCTTTCCCCCATTCCTGTCAATTGTTCCCTTATGCTCTCCCTGAAACTCTGTACAACCTCTGGTTTAGTCAGTTTATCCAGGTCCCATCACCTTAAATACCCACCTTTTTGCAGTTTCTTGAGTTTTAATCTACAGTTCATAACCAATAGATTGTGGTCAGAGTCCACATCTGTCCCTGGAATGTCTTACAATTTAAAACCTGGTTCCTAAATCTCTGTCTTACCATTATATAATCTATCTGATACCTTTTAGTATCTCCAGGATTCTTCCAGGTATACAACCTTCTTTTATGATACTTGAACCAAGTGTTAGCTATGATTAAGTTATGCTCTGTGCAAAATTCTACAAGGCGGCTTCCTCTTTCATTTCTTCCCCCCAATCCATATTCACCTACTATGTTTCCTTCTCTCCCTTTTCCTAATGACGAATTCCAGTCACCCATGACTATTAAATTTTCATCTCCCTTCACTACCTGAATAATTTCTTTTATCTCATCATACATTTCATCAATTTCTTTATCTGCAGAGCTAGTTGGCATATTAAACTTGTACTACTGTAGTAGGCATGGGCTTCGTGTCTATCTTGGCCACAATAATGCATTCACTATGCTGTTTGTAGTAGCTAACCCGGACTCCTATTTTTTTTTTTTTTTTTTTTTTTTTCATTATTAAACCTACTCCTGCATTACTCCTATTTGATTTTGTATTTATAACCCTGTATTCACCTGACCAAAAGTCTTGTTCCTCCTGCCACCAAACTTCACTAATTCCCACTATATCTAACTTTAACCTATCCATTCCCCTTTTTAAATTTTCTAACGTACCTGCCCGATTAAGGGATCTGACATTCCACACTCCGATCCGTAGAACGCCAGTTTTCTTTCTCCTGATAACTACGCCCCCCTTAGTCTCCACCCAGAGATCCAAATGGGGGACTATTTTACCTCCGGAATATTTTACCCAAGAGGACGCCATCATCATTTAACCATACAGTAAGGCTGCATGCCCTCGGGAAAAATTACAGCTGTAGTTTCCCCATGCTTTCAGCTGTTCGCATTACCAGCACAGCAAGGCCGTTTTGGTTAGTGTTACAAGGCCAGATCAGTCAATCATCCAGACTGTTGCCCCTGCAACTACTGAAAAGGCTGCTGCCCCTCTTCAGGAACCACACATTTGTCTGACCTCTCAACAGATACCCCTCCATTGTGGTTGCACCTACGGTACGGCCATCTGTATCGCTGAGGCACGCAAATCTCCCCACCATTGGCAAGGTCCATGGTTCATGGAGGGGAGGGAGATTTAGTTACAGAATACATTCAGATGCTGCTGTTCCATGAGCATAAAAAGGTTTTCTGTGATTCAGTCACATGCTATTAGCGATGAATTAATTAATTTTACCATAAAGTTCTTAGCTTATTGGTGATTTTGTACAGTTGGTGATAAAGGTATTTATTGCTTTAGACCTCATTTGACTGCATTTATCATGGAAAACTATTTAACACTTTTACTAACATGTGTACATTTCTCCCAAAACAAACTTCATAGTGCATGAACGGGTCAGGTTTGAAAGCATACACAACGTATTTTTTAAGTCATTATTCTTTGCCTATTTACGTACATCGTATTTTAGAGGTCGTCATCAACAGTGTTGTTGTTGTCACTTTTCAAATTAAAAACTATGGCGTCTGGTATGTATTCAATAATCCTGTCCTTAATCTGTTACTCTCTTTCAAGTTTCTCTATGTAGAGGCAGTATGTATTTCAATAATCTTCAGTTATCGTTTCAAACCCTGTAACAATTGACAAGTGTTTGTATGTGCTTGTTTCTCGGTTATTGAAAAATTTAGTTTGGAATAAAAAACGGAAACTCAGAAAATTGCTGCATACCCTCTTTCACAAACTGCAGTAACATCTTCACGCAAATATCTCGAAGAATATGTCTTCCGCTGACGAAATTTTTGAGTTTTGCCCACGCCAGTTCAGTTGAATTTATGTCACGGTTGTATGGTGGAAGTTGCAGCAGAATGTCTCCATGAGGTTCATGTAGTTTATTAATTTCAAATACTTTGTCTTCAGGCATCTCTTGTTTATTTAAATCAAATAATTTTATTTTTCTCAGTGAAAAATCAGCTTCTATATTTTTTAACAACCACTGAATCATTTCCCTTTTATTCAAGGGCCTAGTTGGATCTTTGTTATGCATATTGTGATATGAAGTGTCGTCCATAACAATAACACAGTTCGGTGGCAGACTTGCAACTACTTTAGTCGATATCCAATTTGGAAAATTTCCATAACAGCCAAGGTCAACCAGGTACTACCTCCGAAGACAGCATTTACTTCACAAGTGAACTGCAGTATCAGCCCTCGAAACACATTTGGACCTCCAATAAACTGCTGCTTATTGAATTGCCCAGCCAAGTCAATGTCTGTGGCTTTCAAAGCCTTGTACTCAGGCATCATGCGCAGCTAACGGTGATGATAATAACATTGCCTAGGCATTGCAGAGATACATTAACACGAGTGAACATTGCAAGCCAATGCCCAGTGCAGCCCAAGCCGATAATACAAGTATGTACATTGGTAACTGATATTGCAAATTGCATATGTTGTGAGCTGTTCTGTGGAACTTCCCTGTAAGATGACAATGATCTCTGTGGGGAGTTACAGCTTTTCTAACAGCAGCCCACAGATATGACAGTTAACCACATCACTGTATAATTTTTTATCCTCCAGATGGAAGTTACAACTCCTGATCATTATTGTCGATGCATACCCCTGCTAGGTTCGCATCCTCTTCTTGCTCCATAGTGACATCTACAACAATGGAGAATATATGCCTCACTCAACTGTATACAATCAAAAAAGTCTAACGCAGTATATTACAAACTTACTTACGTTCTTGTTCTGCATTTCGGCTTCCCGATGGTAGCACAATCTCTGCGGCTTGCTGGCTTCCAGCTGCTGCTGCTGTTAATTTTAAAACAACAGTAGAAATGTTATGAGCACTTGTTAAGATTTGAATATCTTAAGAGATATTTACTGAATATGTAAACTACCACACACAGACTTTTGAGGCGAGACCTTCTTTTTACGCGATAATAGCAAAACGTTTTTGGCTTGCTGGTGACTTTCAGCTTCCAGCTGACATTCTAATTAGGCCAACATTTTGGGAATTAATGCTGCAATAGAAAGAAAAAGAACTTTTATAACCAATTGTTATGAAAATGTATCGCAGTTTAAAAAATTAGAATATTTTGCTACAAAATTTTATAACTTGCAATTTGAACTAATTCCCCCCCCCCCCCCCTTCTTCTTCTAACACTTACATGGCAATTGCCCCAAGTTTGCCTGTATTCCACCACCACTGCCTGACCATTTCATATCGCAAGAATCACACAGACACAACTAGGCCCTGGGAAACACTGATGATTGTTGGTGGGGGGGTTGGCTTTATATACCATTAAACTCCACCCTCTATTTTTGCAGATTACCAACAGGAACTCGGAATGCTATACCAGCTAGGTATAATGTGCCGTCTTTTGTTCAAGCAGGCTTGGTGCAGGTGGCTGAGAAAAGGAACATTGCTGTGAAGGAGAAAAAAATTCTGGGATAAACAGACAGGGGGGACTTTGGGAAAGATCCTTTGTTTGCTGGCAAATGACTGCATGTGGTTGGAAAATTAGACGCAGCTACTCTCTTTAGAAAAATGCCCATTGTTCATTCTGGGACAAACAGATAGCCTCGCATTTCTGACGTCTGCTGTATACCTGGAAATACATGCGGTTGTTTGTTAGAACACAGCTGTGGGAGGAGGAAGCTAACCTTTGAAAATAAATCTGTTGTTCGTGGTAGACGTCTTTTGCCACTCACCTCGGGAACGGTGGTTCAAATTACAATTGTGTGCCGATTGCCTTCGACAGGTGCTCAGCTGCCAAACATCTGCAGACCCAGACCCCATGCAGCACCTGCTAACCTTTGAAAACAAATCTATTGCTCACAGTAGATGCACAGCGCAGCACGCCTTGGGGACGGTGGCTTATATTACAGTCTTCTGTAATGTTTCCATAAGCAGAGGTTCAACAGCCATAAATTTTGTTATAAAATGCATTTTAACCATCAGCCGTTCGTTCGTCCCGTTAGTCATCTTCCGGTTTTGGATGATAACCGTCATCCAGGATGTAGGGTACAACACAGTAGCTAAAAGCATCTCATATTCCTTCGAAGCTGAACAATATCGAAACTATCCAGTGAAGTTTTACAACAATTTGCCTTAGAATACTGACAGTCATATCTTTTGTCAGACGGACAGACATCACCGGAGAAACAAGACGAACAATACATTGCCGCAGGAGGACACCCCTCGCCTGACAGCTGAGACCACGCTGCACATTAAATACGCGGTTACAAGCTCTGGGTGCAGCACCTGGTGAAGCGACCACAGTATATGAGGCTATCGGAAGATAAGTGTGAGCATCTCTGTCCTGTCTAATGTAAATTATGTCTTCTGCAGTGCATAGTTCCCCAATTTCTTGTCCTCTAAATTTTTCAGTTTCTGCTACCTATCCCTGTGTTATTAACAGTTTCTGTTAATATTATGTCCTCTGAATTGACAATTGAGTTTTACAGCGAAAATTTGATTTACTGCATTAATTGAGAATTCCTACCGAAACTCGAAATTCGAAATTCTCGCCAATAGCGTAGGAGGGGGCAGGAGGTTAGGCTGGGGAAGACACGTGGTGTCCTACAAGGGTGGGGAGTAATTAATTAATTGATTGATTAATTTAGTTATTTTGCATATCGATTTGATATCAAAGATGTACCAGGAGCTCCAACTCCCTACTAATACCACTCAACTACAGGAGCGGACATTTCTAGCTAGTGAACTGTGCTGGAGGTGTCATTGTCACAATTGAGCAAAAGTTGCTCCGTCAGCCGGAGTCGAAATCGTGCCGTTTCACTGCCTCACCCTGTATATATTTTCCAGAGAAATTCATGACCACAAGTGGACATGGCCTGTATGATTTGAGATGAAATCGACCTGATGCTGCTGTGGTGCGTGAATCCACTACCGAGACAGAGATCTAAGATAAAAAATACATTTTTTGGTATGTAAATCATTGGTGACTGTTGTGAAGTCATTGTCATCATCATCATCATCATCATCATCATCATCATCATCATCATCATTTAAGATTGATTATGTCTTTCAGCGTTCAGTCTGGAGCATAGTCCCCATTATAAAATTCCTCCTTGATCCCCTATTCAGTGCTAACATTGGTGCCTCTTCTGATGTTAAGGCTATTCCTTCAAAATCATTCTTAACCGAATCCAGGTACCTTCTCATTGGTCTATCCTGACTCCTCCTACCCGCTACTGCTGAACCCATGTGTCTTTTGGGTAACCTTGCTTCTCCCATGCGTGTAACATGACCCCACCATCTAAGCCTGTTCGCCCTGACTGCTACATCTATAGAGTTCATTCCCAGTTTTTCTTTGATATCCTCATTGTGGACACCCTCCTGCCATTGTTCCCATCTACTAGTACCCGCAATCATCCTAGCTACTTTCATATCCGTAACCTCAACCTTACTGATAAGGTAAACGGAATCCACCCAGCTTTCGCTCCCATACGACAAAGTTGGTCAAAAGATTGAACGGTGCACAGATAACTTAGTCTTGGTACTGACTTCCTTCTTGCAGAAGAGAGTAGATCGTAGCTGAGCGCTCACTGCATTAGCTTTGCTACACCTCACTTCCAGTTCTTTCACTATGTTGCCATCCTGTGAGAATATGCATCCTAAGTACTTGAAACCGCCCACCTGTTCTAACTTTGTTCCTCCTATTTGGCACTCGATCCATTTATATCTCTTTCCCACTGACATTAATTTCGTTTTGGAGATGCTAATTTTCATACCATAGTCCTTACATTTCTGATCTAGCTCTGAAATATTACTTTTCAAACTTTCAATCGAGTCTCGTGAAGTAAAAAATAAATTCTGATGGCACTGTCATTCATATTTAAAAATATATGTTTTCAACTTTTGAAGCCTCAGACATGGGCCTCTGCAATTATAATGACACCTGTTTTTGAAAATATCCATTCACATGGTACAGAAGTGGCCACATTGTTAAATTATTCCTTTGTCACTTTTGAAGTATTTGGGGAAACATATTTATTTTCATGCCAGCATGCAAGTGGATCCTAACTTCAGTTAATTACTGAGCTGTCCAGATATCTTTCCACTTCCACAATACCATCTGACTGAGGATAGTCATGTGTGGACTTTACTGTTTCGTCATAAACACTCCATTCTGACAAGGGATCAGTGGTAGTCGAAGCTGACACAGATTCGTGGCTATGGAATGTTTGTCAGTTTTTTCACCCAGCTTGTGTGCTACCGTGTCAACAAGCAGCTTCTTTGCATTTTCTGCTCCTACTTAATTTTCAGAGTTTTGAAACGTGGATCAAGTAGGGTAGCTACTGCTGTAGACTTGGTCATCTCCACATTATGGAGGTGGTCCTTCAGGCCTTTTAAGAACTGTTCAGCAACAGTCTTTGAAACACTGTTACACGGCCTCATCAGAAGTTCACACACACTGGTGACAATCCTTTTTGAGAACAATAACTTGAAAATTGGAATAAGTTCAGTATAACACAAACAGTACAATATCTAAGAAAAGAATGACATAAATATAAATGATTTATTGCAGCAAAATAGCCGTTATAGTTATACATGAGATTACAATCATTTGAGAGTGAATTACAAAGATGTATTGAGTGTCTGCATAATTCTTATCAGTAGATTACATTAAGTGCAGGTATTATAACAGGTTATCATTTGAACCATTTATTCCATAGTCTCTAATTGATCTGGTCCTCTCGTTGCATATTTCTATATGGTATCTCTCACAAGACTGTCCACATAGTGTACACTTGCAAAGGTTTGACGGTTTGTGGTATGTTGTATTTGCACAAATTTCATGGTGGAATCCGTGCACTGCGAGTCTTGTAAGTACGTGTCTCACCTCAAAATTTGCTGCTGTCAAACTGTGGTCGATCGTGGCCCTGGATCCATAGAATTCCGTTGGTACTTCCTCTCTCTTCTCGAGTAGTGATCTTAGTAGGTTCTCTGATGCTGATGTGTTGGGAAGTAAGGACCTTGTCCTTAGATCCTCTATGAGGAAAGATTCTCGGGCGAGAAGGTAGACTGATCTTGATCTTGTGACTTTTGCTACCCCTAATGCTCTTTTGATATAGAATGACATAAAACCACAGCTAACATATTAGCAAGGAAAAAGCTGCTGAACTTCCTCGGCTGCCAGCAGGATAGGACTCAGCAGTAAGTTGTGTCGAAACCTGCTCAAATGGTGTCAACACAGAACAGAATTCCGAGCAGATGAACCGTTCGTCTGTTGTCAGTTGTTTCAGATCCACACTACTTAGTAAAATACATATCTACACTGCATCTTTCACTTCAACTGTTTGCTTTGACATAGACAGAGTAGAATTCCACCCCATTGGCTCACCCTGAAGCAGTTTCCTAAAATTAGTTACACCATTGTTTCTATGGTATGTCACCAGTTTTTAGTTGCCTGGCAGTTTCTCTAAGAATGCTACAGTAGCTTTTACCTCCTGCTGAACTGGAAGAAAACATTTTAGTGCATCCTGCACAATAAGGTTCAGTGTATGCGTATATCCCGAAATGCTTCCATTGTAAAACAAATAATGCACTTTTAATATTTGATGTGTTATCAGCCACAACTGTCAAAAATTTGTCAGTCTGAACTTAACTGCGAGGCCTCTAAGGGATGCTGACTGATTGGAAGCAGTATGTGGACCAGAGACTTGGGCATGTCGTAGCATCACAGACTGCAAAGTGAAATCTTCAGTAACAAAATACTTTGTCACCTCTATAATAGCTTTCACTTGGGGCTGATTTCCAGCAATCTGTGGTCGGACAAACTGTCTTCACAGCTAACAGTTTGTCTCCCACTTTCACCTTTGCTGCTATTTATGCTGCTGGCAGCACTAAATCTTAAAAGTGTTTCTTTCTTGGGATTTCATAAGCAGAATTAAGAGCCCACACAAAACTATGAAGCCTCAAATCTTCAACAACTTCAAGCTTTCAATGAGAGCCTCCATAGTCATTGTCAGGAACAACTGACTGTCTTCACTGCTGCTGTGGTGGCCATTATACAGGTTGTAAATGTTGACAGGCCAGAATAACTCGAAAAATAAGCTTCACACGAAAAATTATGTAGAATCCAAAGTTAATTATTTTCGAGGGGGGACACCTGCTGCTGCTAAAATTAGCCCGCCACCCCAGTCCCTTGGGGTGGGGTGGGAGGCAACATTAAAATTTTGAATGGGAACCCCCATTTTTTTTATTGCAGAGTCAGATTCTACATAAAAAATTACGTACATTTTGTTTTAAACATTTGTTTTGATTCTTGGTATTTGGCGCTGTAATTCAAGAAAATCCATCTTCTCATTTTTGTGTGGAAAATGGTTACAGATAAACAAAAAATAGTTATTTGCTTCGTAAATTTTTATTCGCTAGAACTAAAACTCTCCTCTATCCGCATAGGGTGAGGTTTGAGGGAGTGGAGTTAATGTTACAAATGTTGACCCAAATATTAATTTTTTTCTGCAGATTCGGATAAGTTTTGTTTATTTCGTGGTCATGAGGTCGCACAACTTTTAATTACAGTATCAAACAAATCATCTGACCAGCTGACTAACTAACTAACTAACTAACTAAACATCATGCTTACTAACGAGTGAACTCATTAACCCGCAGAGTAAACAAAGTAAAAGACTAACTGAGAAAACTCGCTAACTAAAGATGAGCGTATTCTTGTTTAAGATTTGGTGGTCCTGACAAAGGAAAAATTGCTTTCGTTTTATTGCTGATTATTTGCAAATACTTCAAGTAAATGATACATATATCTTTTCATCATTACTAACTTTTTCTACAGGAGCGGGTATACAATGTAAATGGCATATTACTATCAACATCCTAGGGCTACTTCGGGTCTTCGGATCTATTCCACAATGCCAGGTCTTGTAAGCGATGACATCACGGTCGGCGGATGATTCCAGTCCAGGAAGGGAGGCATTTTCACAACGAACAATGGCTAGGGTAAACCAAACACTATCAGTTGCTGACCCTCGAATCATGAAACGACGCAGTGATGTTTTCGATTCATGAGGGTCAGCAGCTGATAAAAAAAATGGGGCCCCCCGGGATCCCAAGGTCGCGATGGCGGAGTCACTGTCCCGCCGAGATAATTTGTCCTTTTAGGACAATTATCTGAGCAAGCACCAAGGAATATTATACATTTGAAATAATGAAAAGAAAGCTAAAGGATAAGGCTTTTTTATTGCATTTTTCAATTCATCAAACTTTTTCCATCTAATAGTTCTCACACGGACATTGTTGAAATCTGGATGACTACATACAATTGGCTGAGAATTAGAAATTAACAGTAATGGAGTACGTCTTAAAATAGCATCTCCTTTATATTTTACACGAATGTTGCATGCAATTCCTTCACAAACTTTTTTGAAATCTTCAATAGCACCTTCTTCTAATGAAATTTCATTTCCAATGATTATACGCCTATTTACGGCGTCTTGAAGAGCAAATTGATTCGTCTTATTATTGCATCGTCCAATGTGGCCTACATTAAGTCCAAGTGAAATGAAACAATCAAAATACCAATTTTTTCCAGAGTTTGGTGGGCCCACAATACAAAGAGTGTTTAATTTTTTATTTTCTACATAATTATTGTCCTGCCGTTGGTAAAGGCCCTGTCTATTAAACCATGATACCAAATTTAACAAAAATTAAGACACTTCATCTGTGTCATCATTAAATTGAAATAACAAAAGTTTATTTAGCCATGCAAGAGAATCTGCTAAAGTATAATAATATTCAAAAACATTTGTAGAGTGGCTGTAAAATATACTGTCTTCTGAGCCGGAACATAAAAGATTCTCCAAACCTTTGAGTTCTAATTCATTTATACTTTTTTTGTATAACTCAAGACCCATGTCAAAAAAACGCTTGAATTTAGGATCAATGAAATTAATGTAATAATGGTGTCCAGATGGTATTACACTGACTATATTTTCTGGGGGTATGCATTTGTATGACATTAATATGGAAAGTACCTTTTTTGCCGTCGTTTCAGGGTTGCACCTTTGGAAGTCAGAGATTGGCTTGCGCTATGTATGAGGCCATTTACGTGAGTCATCTCTGGTGAGTTGTTGTTGCAACTGATCATTAATTCGAGAGTTTTCCCTTTCCAATACTGTGAGGGATCCCTCGATGAAACTGACCCATTGTATAATTTCAGACTCACCAGGCACTCTCTTATGGGTTCCTCTAATCCAAACTTGTCCCCGACTTGGCCTTTTTTGCAGGAAGAAATATACGAGTATATTGAACCAGTCGAGGTCCGACACGGCTGTGATTGCTCGCCTTCGTCGGGGACATTTCTTAATTCTGCTGGCAATAAAGGGGTCGACCCTAAATCGGCATCTACGTCGTCTAGAGGAATAGATGCAATCGTGGACGAGGCGGATGTGATCGTCATCATGTTTCCATAGGATAATTTCTCCAGGGTGGACTGATGCGATAGAAGCAATTCGTCTGCTACATTCATCAACCTCGTCCGGTCCTCTGATGACAATGACATCAGTGTAATACCATCTTTCTGAGATTTCAGATAATCGCAAAAGTTCTGGCAACCAAACGATAATTGTGAACAGGAATCTTCGAAGTTCGTCAAACAATTCAAAACAGTGAATATGTATGTCCCTAAGGGTCCATCGGTGGCTCCCAACTGACAGTGTAATCTCGTAGTGATCCAGATGAAAATTTTCAGCGTTGGACTCGTCACGTGTGCTTGAACCGGGGTGAAGATCGTTTGGAAGATGTCGGCCAGGGTCTCCATCAGAAGTCTGCAAGCAACGTATCAGCAAAATCAACATCTTCCTCCTCTCAATCACTTACAGCATCTAATGCTCCACCACAACGTACACTTCTGAATAATGGCGTATTAACGCAAAACGTACACCACTGGCCATACATAGTTATATGCATTGGGCAAACTACCCCATTTACAAAATGTGGTCTGTTAGTAACTAAATGAATTTCCATGTTTGCAATAATATCAGACAGTTTCGATGTTCTCCACCTACACATCATTGACGTTAAAAAATTTTCACAAATATGAAATATTAAGTGTTTGTATTCTATTTCATAAAAACACACTTTAATTTTAAATCTCGATTGCCAGACATTGCATTTACCAAAGTTGGCAAGTGTCATTAAGCATAATGTAGACCATGGAATTGGTACACCATTTTTAATTTTACCAGCTGCTTCAATAGTGTCGGCTACAATATCAGGTATCATTGGAACATTTATACTACTAGCAAAAATATAACATTCTGGCAATCTATAATTGGTAAGGATATAATTCATTTTAGATACTCTATATGTTAACAGTATATCATCTTCAACAGTAGATGGCAATCCTAATTTTAAAGCATCTAATGCATTTTCCAGTTGACCACATATTGCTACTTTGGCCAAATTATATAGCGTCTCCATTACTCAGAAATGTACTTACAAACGTGGTGTTGCTGCTGCTGCTCGTAGATGTCGACGTTATCAGTTCAGAGGACATGATGTGCTGTGCTCCAAATTACCTTCCTTATATACTAAAATTCGGGTACAGCCGGTTAAAACAAATCCTGTTACCAACACATGTCGGGCAACCTTTTGCTGGCGTGGGTGCTTGCTCAGATAATTGTCCTAAAAGGACAAATTATCTCGGCGGGACAGTGACGCCGCCTATTCACCTGCTCCGCTGTGGCTCCATGGTTTGAGCAACTCATTGTCATGTCTCCCACCCACTCGGGTAGATCGAGCTCCTCCTCTAAAAGCTCCATAATTTGGTGGCTTTCTGCAGCGGCCACCATTTCACCTCCGCATTGCTTGCCGTCCTCGGTGCACCCCTCCCTATGCGTGGAATGATCATCATCTAGAAAGAAAAGAAAAGAATATGTCTAAGAAAGCTCAACCTAGACACTTGGAAAATGATTATATGTTGTTGTTGTTGTTGTTGTTGTTGTTGTTGTGCCCCTTCCCACCCACTGCTTCCCTTTCATGCCCCTCGACTTTTATAACTGCCATCTGGTTTCTGTACAAATTGTAAACAGCCTTCTGCTCCCTATATTTTACCCCTGCCAGCTTCAGAATTTGAAAGAGAGTATTCCAGTAAACATTGTCAAAAGCTTTCTCTAAGTCTACAAATGCTAGAAACGTAGGTTTGCCTTTCCTTAATCTATTGTCTAAGATAAGTCGTAGGGTCAGTATTGCCTCACGTGTTCCAACATTTCTACAGAATCCAAACTGATCTTCCCCAAGGTCAGCTTCTACCAGTTTTTCCATTCATCTGTAAAGAATTTGTGTTAGTATTTTGCAGCTGTGGCTTATTAAACTGATAGTTCGGTAATTCTCACATCTGTCAACACCTGCTTTCTTTGGAATTGGAATTATTATATTCTTCTTGAAGTCTGAGGGTATTTCGCCTGTTTCATACATCTTGCTCACCAGATGGTAGAGTTTTGTCAGGACTGGCTCTCCCAAGGCCGCCAGTAGTTCCAATGGAATGTTGTCTACTCCGGGGGCCTTGTTTCGACTCAGGTCTTTCAGTGCTCTGTCAAACTCTTCACGCAGTATCGTATCTCCCATTTCATCTTCATCTACATCCTCTTCCATTTCCATAATATTGTCCTCAAGTACATCGCCCTTGTATAGACGATCTATATACTCCTTCCACCTTTCTGCTTTCCCTTCTTTGCTTAGAACTGGGTTTCCATCTGAGCTCTTGATATTCACACAAGTGGTTCTCTTTTCTCCAAAGGTCTCTCTAATTTTCCTGTAGGCAGTGATTTACCAACTGACCTGACTACACTGTGATGCATTCTATGTGGGAATGACCAGCAACAAACTGTCCATTCGCATGAATGGACACAGGCAGACAGTGTTTGTTGGTAATGAGGATCACCCTGTGGCTAAACATGCCTTGGTGCACGGCCAGCACATCTTGGCACAGTGTTACACCGGCCGGGTTATCTGGATACTTCCCACCAACACCAACCTATCCGAACTCTGGAGATGGGAACTTGCTCTTCAATATATCCTCTCTTCCCGTTACCCACCAGGCCTCAATCTCCGCTAATTTCAAGTTGCCGCCACTCATACCTCACCTGTCATTCAACATCATCTTTGCCTCTTCACTTCTGCCTCGACTGACATCTCTGACCAAACTCTTTGTCTATAAATATGTCTGCTTGTGTCTGTATATGTGTGGATGGATGTGTGTGTGTGTGTGTGTGTGTGTGTGTGTGTGTGCGCGAGTGTATACCCGTCCTTTTTTACCCCTAAGGTAAGTCTTTCCGCTCCCGGGATTGGAATGACTCCTTACCCTCTCCCCTAAAACCCACATCCTTTCGTCTTTCCCTCTCCTTCCCTCTTTCCTGATGAGGCAACAGTTTGTTGCGAAAGCTTGAATTTTGTGTGTTTGTTTGTGTGTCTATCGACCTGCCAGCGCTTTCGTTCGGTAAGTCACATCATCTTTGTTTTTAGATATATTTTTCCCACGTGGAATGTTTCCCTCTATTATATTGATATCAGTAATTTGGACCCAACAATTACGTTTGTTATTGTCACTGTTGCTTTCGTTCGGTAAGTCACATCATCTTTGTTTTTAGATATATCTGTGTGTGTGTGTGTGTGTGTGTGTGTGTGTGTGTGTGTGTGTTAAAAGTAGTAGTTACAACTGTCAGTGTATATATTGAAATCCAGTACAATCCTTACACACATTAGTACTGCAAGGATTACCTCATATGTCTAGCTTTTATATACTTCATTATAGTACATCAGTGGATTATAGTACATCAGTGGATTCTTTCTGTTTGTCCCCTTTAAAATTTCAATTAGAAAATATTAACTTTGATTGGAACACTTTATGGTTATTAGTTCTCATACAGATGTTCTATATATGCATAGTGAAAGTTAATTTGGAAACACTGTGTGTGTTCATGCAATTTCAGTGTGGAAATTGACATTTTCATGCAGTTGTCTTGTTGTCATGATTATATTGTTTTCATATAAGCTACTTCTTGGAACAATAACTTATTGCTCTCGATGATGATGATGATGATGCTGTGCAGTTAATGTTCTTGCAATTCCTCCTTACCAGAGGATGTATTTATGAGAAATGAAGCCAGGAGAATGGACAATGAAGCTGAGTACTATTTCATTTATTTGTCTTGTCAACAAGTGTAATCACGACAACCAGTTTGAGCAACGATCTCCACCACCGAGATTCCATCTCCGGTGCCTGCGGCATGCAATCTGTTTGCATTAGTACTGGTCCTAATGAAAGTAATGCGTGTGATGAGAGTCTGTGAGTGTATGCACCAGTAATACAGGACTGTGTTACAGAATTTCAGCAGGAAGTATTATCATCAGAACTGAAGCGAGCCGACGGAAGGTACGTCACCGAGCCTCGTACTTTTGGGAGACGGTGTGACGCTCGAGGCCCGGAATACGCCGTAGAGGAGCGGTGTTGCCACACTTGTGCGAGGACCTTGTGACCGAAAGATGTGGTAGGGCTAGTGTGAAAAACTTTAGAATGTCTTCATTACGAGACCCTCCCCTGCGGTGCCGGAGACCACTGAGATAGCTTCAGATGGCCGACCGGTGGTTGTTGTGGGAACCGGACGGATAAATGTGGTAGCCCTAAGCATCACTTCACAACTTCCAGAGCCACTGTGGACCGGCACTGCCGATAGCCTGCGATCACCAGAAAAGTCATTTCTTTCGTTTCTACAATGTTGCCGGATGTAATAGTGGAACTAATGCGGCAACGGGGCTGGTGCGACAATGGGACCGGTACAGTGATGAAAACCGTCTGCAGTGGGTGAGTGTTGCTAAGATGCAAGAATTTCTTCTGTTAGCTGCCACCAGGATGATGCTCTGATCCTAGCTGTACTGGACATTGCAGTTTTCCTAGGCTCACGGATCAATCTGTTCTACCTTGGTATCGGCTACATCCCTTGCAGGCGCAGTGGGTATAAGACACTAAAGAAGATGCTTCAGCTTTTTTACTAAGAGAGGAGCTGTGCTATGAAGATCTATCCTGACCCCATCCACAAATTTCAGTTCTTTATTTTGAATGTGACATCATTTATAGGGGAAAATGACATTCTACAGACCATTAAAACTTGAGGACTTCTGAACCAGTGGATATGAATCTGAATGTGCATCAGAGCCATTCTCGCACGGCACAAGACATGGATAGCCTACATAAGTTTGCGGCACTGTAAACGACGACTCGAGAACTTACCACATTTTTCTCCAGTACTGCTTCTAAAGTAGTGGTGGTGTAGCCTGTGCATAAGTGGATATGTGAACATCCATCACGGCTTTCAGCACACGTAACTGCACAGCAGCGAACGTGTCGTCATCAACCATTCTTTCATCCAGTTATGGAACATGTAATTGCATTACATGCATTGATCAGTATTAATGACAAGAACAACACAACAACAACAACAACAATGATAATAATAATAATAGTCCAGTCATTAGATGGTAAATTGGTAATTATTTAATATTATATCTGTCAAGTTGATTGTTAAATGTAGCAGTGCCTTCCTTACCATCTGAGAAAATGTGAATAAACAAGTGAATTATTTTAAATTAATTTTTGATAAGCTATTAAGCAAATTTTAAATTACGTAAGTGAATTGTCCATTTAGTAGACTGGTGTAGCCATTTAGATGTTTTTAATGTTAGTACACACTGGGCATAAATAATGTTGTATTTTCAGTACAGTTACTAAAATTATTTAAAGGTGTCCCGTATCATGGCTTGCAATGTTCTGCTTGTCTTTATAATATGTATGTATTGATTTACACTTGTGTCCCCATGTAACATATTTGTTACCGATCTCCTATAGAAACAAAACATTGGTTTATATACTTATTAATCTATTTTTATATATTTATTGTCTATTTCTGTCAGAAATAGGCATCCTTGTGGATGCTTCCTGTGTTATCCAGTGGTGGTGTAAGTTGTAAGTAGTTGCACCATCATTTAAAATGAAATAAAATACTGGTTTGACATGCACAGCTGTTTTAATCCATCTCCCTCTGAATATCTGTCACTTTCAACTTGTTTCATCTCAGGCAGTGTTTGTTAATTTGATGTGGCATCAGGAAGCAACCTCAAAATGTGAAACACTGAAACACTTACAGAATTTTTGTCCATAAAATTCAGGAGAAGGCTGTTTGAGGTGTTGCTGTCATCAGATCTACAACACTGAAGTAGTTGTATTTGTATGATTATACCCAACATAAAAGTAATTTTCCAGTAAGCAAAATTTCTTTTATGACAACATTCTGAAACAGAAATTTCTATATATTCCCATGTCAGGACGCTTAGGCATTCAGCAGGTCTTCCATAGTCATTGTTAGGAGCTAACTGTCTTAAGTAATACTGTGGCATTATTTTACATATAACTGCTAAATATAAGGAACATTGGCAGTGGGGTCCAACAGGCAGCTTCAGGCAATGGCAGAAGTTCTAGAAAACTTGATCTTTTCCCAGCACTCAAAAGGGCAAGTAAACCTGAAAAACATTATGTAAGAATTTCCTGATCTTTTTTTTTTTTTTTTTTTTTTTCCTGCAAGGATTATATTCTCATATACGTCAACACAGGACTGCTAGAGTGAGAGACTGATTGCCATTTAACATTCACTGATCTGCAATTAGAAGGATTTATTGAATTTTTCACATCAATGCTACAGGTAAATCAAACCTACTGGTGCCGATTTCAATTTTATTGATTCAATGTACTTATTACAGGATGTTGAGAGAGATGACAAACAAAATATTCAGAGTGAACAAAATCCTAATTCTGCATGGGAACTGTCTTAGGTGTTTGTGGTTTAGGCAATGTGCTATGCATAGTTCCATTGCACAACAAACTACAGTGATGCTCATGGTGATCTGTAGTAACCTTCTGTCTCTTATCTTTTGAGCACATCTTTAAAATTTGATACTGCAATTGAGGGTTTTTTTTCCAACCAGTGAACTGACAAACATGCCAGAAGTCTGATATCAAATTGTCATAAAAGAACTGGAAGAGATTGTTTCTTTGATTATAGAGTACATAAACATATGCTCTGGAATTTTGGGTATGTCCTGTTGGTTACATTTAATCTTTTGAAAACTATTACGCAGCTTACTGCATGCACTGGAAAGACAGGGATGCCTTCCAGCATAATTGAAGGTTTGTGTCCATCCTTCAGGAGGTACACAGACATTCTTCTCTTTTCTCTCTTGAAATGAATAGTCATTCTCTGTAGCAAAAAGTATTAGCAGTACACATAAAGTATACAGTTCTTGCACAGGGTGATAAGCAGATAATACAATGTATAATTGTGCTGACTTCTGCATCCATCCGACATCGTCCTCACTTGTGAAATGTCAGATAACAGAGTCATACTTGTAAACATACGTGATAACTGACTCATTCAATATCCATCTCATTTGATATGCATGAAATACTGGTTTTATTTATATTTTAAATCACCACATAAGACCACAGGGTCTCTTTGGAGTATCCATCACAGCTCATAGATTGAAATAAGAATTTTAAAAGAGGTAAGTTACCAGTTCATCTTCATTAGTCTTCTTTGGCATTGTGTCTCTTCTCTGTAAATTTTGTCAAATTGTTCTTCCTTCAATAGCTTCCTGCCATCTTTAAGTAAAGCAAATGCAACACATTTAAGGTATACATATTTCTTCAATCTAAAATATCATAAATTGTTCTAATAGAATACTGTACACGATTATCACCACTTGGAAGACAATCTGTTAATGTGACCTGTTTTTGCCACATCTGTATAAATGCTCTCGAAAGAGTATTTCTCATCATGTTTGAGACTGCTAATAGAAAATTTTACATGTGTACTTGATAGAAACAAAGTGAGGTGCCTTTTACTATTTTGTATATTCCATATTTTTGACCATTTGTCATTTACGGGGGATAATCTTAATTCTGATAATGTTTTCGCTTTATTATAGTCCACTGGAAATTCCATCTATAATGAACAGTTGAAGAATTTTGATGTAAATAAGATAAGCGAGTCGTTTTAGATTGGTCTCCCCATCATCACAATACGCGGATGCTTCTGCACTTCCTTTTTAGCTATACCGAACCTCTCCCTCTCTCTACGTTCTTGCTGGCTACAATTTTTATTGCCACAGTTTTAACAAAATTATCAGGACATGCTAAGCGTAACATATCTACTCCTGTACAATGGCTTGAGTACCAGCAAAACTGTGAATGGGTGTTCGCTGTCTGTGTGATCACCGAGTGAAAAATGTACCTAAAATCAGAAGCATACTTGTTGCAGCGTTACAAATCAGTTAAAGAAGTTTTCATTATTGTGAACCTCGTGTTTTGTCCTAGACAAACACAGGATCGCATTTCATTATAACAAAGAATACAAAAAACGAAAATCAGCAATATACGTAAGTCAAGATCTTCATTTCGGATATTTGTGTTTTTGGCGAGTTAAAGAAATGGTATGTCAACACGAGGTTAATAAACCTAATTCGAGTGCAGTGTAAGGTGTATTTTTAAATCCGACTATGCTACATCATTTTTTTGTAAAAGCAGAAGTAAATTAATTGTCGGTCGTTAACAGTGAAACATGCTTATCAGTTGGCAAAGGTAATAATAGTTATATACAACACAATAATAAATAATGACCAGAGACCAGATCGAATGCGACAAAAAAATCTCTAAATATGTATGAAAACGATTAAAATATGCACGGAAAGTGTCAGACATGCAAGATCAACGAATAAATAAAACATGGTAGCTTCTGCGTTCGATATATCATGAAGCTAAACCTGTGTTATCGATCGCGAGGAAGAACGCCGGCCACGCGAAATATCGGAACATTTAGAATTGTGATTCATGATCTATATACCTTGTGGTAGAGGTTAAGCTGGGCACTTTTTCAGATTAGTTTTTAAAAAACTGCAAAAAAAAAAAAAACGAACGTCATGTTTCAAATAATGTCCCTTCTATGCTATTGTTGACAGTACAAAACGAGTGTGATGAGAGTTAAGCTGGGTTCACACAGGCAACAAAAGTATCGCCACTGCTAATGGCGAACTGCAGTTGCTTTGTAGTTGCATGTGTGAACTCCTAGTTTTCGGTGGAGCCATTTAAGAAGCGCAACTTTGGTCACGCCACAAAAAGTTGAACTTAAGTTCTACTTTGTTCCGCCATTTTGCCTTCTCCACAATCGAATAACGTCATTCGATTGCTACCTCGCGGCTGGATTCAAACCTTTCTAGTGCGTATTCGTTCGCAGATATTGCTTTTGTTTGTGCGTTTGCAATTAACCCTTTCAGGGGAAGTGGCTCCGTTTGAAACCACCTACAATTTTCTCATTTTGTGGCAAAAGGGCAATGACTACAATTGGGGACACCATTCAGCAGTCTAGTTGGTGCTGCCCTCTAGCGACTGTCACTGGAACCGCTTCAAAATCTGTAAATATTAGCAAGGAGTGATCCGAGTTGGATAGCCATTTTTGTACACTGTGCGCGAACGCATTTGTTCTCAAATTGTGCCTGTATTCATCTGTATTAGGTAACTTTTATGCATGTATTAAATGCAGAATACTGTTCTGTTGACATTAATAGCATATATACTGCAATAATAACCAAAATAATACATTTATTTCCGTGAATGTTGTGGTGGTTCCAATTGAAACCACTGCTCCTGTAACGGCAGCATTAGTAGGTGTGACGAATTTTCCTCAGTTTCACGTTATGTATCTCACAGACTAAAGGATGAGGAAATTCTGGAGTGCCTTTTCGCAGATATTCCTTCAGACCCAGACTCACAGATTGACACTAGCAGTTACAGTGAAAGTGATGTGCTAGCTGAAGATAGTGATATGGATTTGCCAATGAAAACACCAGTTTCATCTCAAATTATTTCGGAAAGTGAGAGTGGGGACCATTCTGACAATGACAGTGATGATAGGTTCAGCACTAATGACGATTTTCCACTGTCTTCCATTGCAAATGTTTCATGCCGCCAATTTTTCAGAGGAAGCCGCTGTATGAGGAAAACTTAAAAATAACAGTGTAGCTATGCAACCAGTAGATTTTTTTGTGTCTGTTTTGTGACACTATGTTCAAACATATAGTTTTCTTTAGATTAGATTAGATTTGCTTTCATTCCAATTGATTCGTATTGAGGAGGTCATCCAGGACGTGGAACATGTCAGAAAAACAACAATACATGACAAATATTTACAACTAAAACAAATAAGCTAGTGTACCATTCCACAGGTCCCAAGTGGAATGATCGTCATTTTTTAATGAAGACTATATGAAAGAGTCATTTTACAAATACTAATGCACTGAATTTAAAATAAAAAAGTTTTTTATTTATTTATAAGGCAATAAACATGTTATACAACTACTATAATACTTATTTACAATGAACACATTGCTGCACTGAAATGGTGCAGAAGTTAGATTGTACTTACATACAAATCAGTTGGTTTTACTGTGAAATTCATCAATGGAGTAGAAGGAGTTCGCCACCAATAAATCCTTTAGGCTTCTCTTAAACTGAATTTCATTGGTTGTTAAGCTTTTTATGGCTGCTGGCAAATTATTGAAAATGTGTGTTCTGAATAATGCACACCTTTTTTTACAAGACTGAGTGACTTTAAATCCTTGTGAAGATTATTCTTATTTCTAGTATTGATTCCATGAATTGAGCTGTTGGTTTGAAAAAGTGATATACACTCCTGGAAATTGAAATAAGAACACCGTGAATTCATTGTCCCAGGAAGGGGAAACTTTATTGACACATTCCTGGGGTCAGATACATCACATGATCACACTGACAGAACCACAGGCACATAGACACAGGCAACAGAGCATGCACAATGTCGGCACTAGTACAGTGTATATCCACCTTTCGCAGCAATGCAGGCTGCTATTCTCCCATGGAGACGATTGTAGAGATGCTGGATGTAGTCCTGTGGAATGGCTTGCCATGCCATTTCCACCTGGCGCCTCAGTTGGACCAGCGTTCGTGCTGGACGTGCAGACCGCGTGAGACGACGCTTCATCCAGTCCCAAACATGCTCAATGGGGGACAGATCCGGAGATCTTGCTGGCCAGGGTAGTTGACTTACACCTTCTAGAGCACGTTGGGTGGCACGGGATACATGCGGACGTGCATTGTCCTGTTGGAACAGCAAGTTCCCTTGCCGGTCTAGGAATGGTAGAACGATGGGTTCGATGACGGTTTGGATGTACCGTGCACTATTCAGTGTCCCCTCGACGATCACCAGTGGTGTACGGCCAGTGTAGGAGATCGCTCCCCACACCATGATGCCGGGTGTTGGCCCTGTGTGCCTCGGTCGTATGCAGTCCTGATTGTGGCGCTCACCTGCACGGCGCCAAACACGCATACGACCATCATTGGCACCAAGGCAGAGGCGACTCCCATCGCTGAAGACGACACGTCTCCATTCGTCCCTCCATTCACGCCTGTTGCGACACCACTGGAGGCGGGCTGCACGATGTTGGGGCGTGAGCGGAAGACGGCCTAACGGTGTGCGGGACCGTAGCCCAGCTTCATGGAGACGGTTGCGAATGGTCCTCGCCGATACCCCAGGAGCAACAGTGTCCCTAATTTGCTGGGAAGTGGCGGTGCAGTCCCCTACGGCACTGCGTAGGATCCTACGGTCTTGGCGTGCATCCGTGCGTCGCTGCGGTCTGGTCCCAGGTCGACGGGCACGTGCACCTTCTGCCGACCACTGGCGACAACATGGATGTACTGTGGAGACCTCACGCCCCACGTGTTGAGCAATTCGGCGGTACGTCCACCCGGCCTCCCGCATGCCCACTATACGCCCTCGCTCAAAGTCCGTCAACTGCACATACGGTTCACGTCCACGCTGTCGCGGCATGCTACCAGTGTTAAAGACTGCGATGGAGCTCCGTATGCCATGGCAAACTGGCTGACACTGACGGCGGCGGTGCACAAATGCTGCGCAGCTAGCGCCATTCGACGGCCAACACCGCGGTTCCTGGTGTGTCCGCTGTGCCGTGCGTGTGATCATTGCTTGTACAGCCCTCTCGCAGTGTCCGGAGCAAGTATGGTGGGTCTGACACACCGGTGTCAATGTGTTCTTTTTTTCCATTTCCAGGAGTGTATTTTTAATGACAAATTTCATTAAGGAATAAATATATTGGGAAGCAGTAGTTAGTATCCCTAGTTCCCTAAACAGGCTTCTGCAGGATGTTCTTGAGTTCACACCACATATAACTCTTACTGCACTTTTTGTGCCTTGAAAACCTAAGCTTGGCTTGATGAATTACCCCAAAAAATAATCCCATATGACATTATGGAATGAAAGTAAGCATAGTATGTCAGCTTTTTCATTTTTATATCCTCAATGTCTGACAAAATTCGCATTGCAAACAGAGATTTGTTAAGATGCTTCAGCAGGTCTGTGGTGTGCTCCTCCCAGTTGAATTTATTATCAAGCTGTAATCCCAAGAATTTAACACTGTCCACTTCTTCTATCTTCTTGTCATTGTATGTTAGACATATACTCGTGGGACACCTCTTACAAGTTCTGAACTGCATGTAGTGTGTTTTTTCAAAGTTTAGTGACAAAGAATTGGCTAGGAACCAGTGATTAATGTCCACAAATATTTTATTGGCTGATCTTTCTAAGACTACACTTGATTTGCTATTTATTGCAATGTTTGTATCATCGGCAAACAAAACGAACATGGCATCTTGATGTACACAAGAAAAAGTAAGGGCCCCAAAATGGAACCTTGTGGGACCCCTCATGTAATTAGTTCCCAGTTGGATGATGCCTGATAGCTTGATACACGTTTGTTTCCTAATAACACCCTTTGTTTCCTGCCATCCTAATAACATTATTTTCCAGTCTAACCTGTACGCAACATAGAAAGGTGGCAATTTCAGGCCTCTTTCTAAAGCAGAACTAAAAGTATTTTTGGCTATTAACATTCTAATGGGAATCAAGAAACCTTGTTATTATCGTGATTGCTGGTCATCCTATAAAGAACTTCGAGATGAGGACATTTCCTCGCTAATGTTGGTAAAAAGGTTCAGCTGGATTTTGACACATTCACATCAATGACAACGCTGTTATGCCCTCAAGGGAGAGCAGAAATTATGACAAATTATATAAAATCGGTCCACTAATCAATCAGATACTGATAAACTTCAAAGAATTCTATGCACCTACTAAGGATCAAGCTATAGATGAATGCATGGTGAAGTTCAAAGGACGAATAAAAAAAATGGCTCTGGCACTATGGGACTCATCTGCTGAGGTCATTAGTCCCCTAGAACTTAGAACTAGTTAAACCTAACTAACCTAAGGACATCACACATCCATGCCCGAGGCAGGATTCGAATCTGCGACCGTAGCAGTCTCGCGGTTCCAGACTGCAGCGCCAGAACCGCATGGCCACTTCGGCCGGCAAAGGACGAATCACATTCAAACAATGTATGTCCCAAAATCCAATCAAGAGGGGATACAAACTCTGGGTCAGAGCTGATAAGCTTGGATATATTTGTGATTTTCAGATATATAATGGAAAAGTTGAAGACATAGTGGAAAAATCCTTAGGAGAGAGAATTGTGAGAGATATATGTAAAGGCTTGGAAGGAAAGGGATACCACATATACTTTGATAATTTTTTTTTACTAGTGTCTCACTTTTACAGAAGCTAGAAGATGATGGACTTTTTGCCTGTGGAACAATTAGATCACACAGAAAAGGACTTCCTACGCTAAAAACAGAGAAAGAGTTGTAAAGAGGAGAGTTTGATTGGTCAGTTTGTTCTTATGGTACTGCCAACATCAAATGGAAAGACAAATGTGTAGTCATATTGCTGTCTACAATTGAAACGAAATGAAATGGCGTGTGGCTAGGGCCTCCCGTCGGGTAAACCGTTCGCCTAGTGCAGGTCTTTCGATTTGACGCCTCTGCGGCGACCTGCGCGTCGATGGGGATGAAATGATGATGATTAGGACAACACAACAACCAGTCCCTGAGCGGAGAAAATCTTCGACCCAGCCGGGAATCGAACCCGGGCCCTTTGGATTGACAGTCCGTCACGCTGACCACTCAGCTACCGGGGGCGGACTGTCTACAATTGATACGCCTGTATGTGTTGAAGAAGTCAGCTGTAAAGAAATGGATGGAAAAATCACAAAGGTACCTTGGCCAAAAATAGTGAAATCATATAATGCAAATATGGGATGTGTCGATAAGGCAGATATGATGACCAGTTTTTATGCAATAGATAGGAAATCACGAAGGTGGTGGCTAAGATTATTTTGGCATATAGTTGATATTTCTATTGGAAATGAATTTATTCTGTTTCGATTATGTAATCCAACAGCAAAGCAAGTGTTAAAGGATTTTCGAAGACGTGTTGCCACAGGCCTGGTAGGCAGTAATGTCTTCAAAGATAGTCCTGGCCGTCCATCGTCAGAACCATCTGCAAAAAAATTCAAAACTCTTGTTCCCCATGAGAAACGCATATTGGAAGCAAAACATCTGCCAAAACATGGAACCTCAAGGCGCTGTGTGCACTGCAGCACAAAGAAAGAACCCCACAGAAGCAGATGGACATGTAGTCACTGCCAGATAGCCTTATGCTAGTCTGCAGAAAGGAATTGCTTTTTACTGTATCATCAAAAGTGATGACATTTAGTGGGCAGTGGCTCCATTTGAAACCACCCTGTATGTGTTCAGTTTATGTATATTTCATTTAATTTTTACATTTTTCTGTCTCACTGTATGAAAATTAATACTGTAAAAATAAGGAAAAATTAAAAATTAATTTTTTTTATTTTCCCCCTGAAAGGGTTAATATGTCGAAAAAGTGGTCAACAGCGACAATTATGAGATTCTTGGAGTTGTATCAAGAACGAGAATGCCTTTGGAACCACAAAAGCGACTCATACAAAGACAGAAATTTGAGAGATGCTGCATTAATAGAAATAGTAAACAGTATGCTTGAACATGTACCTGGAATTGATGTAGCTACAACAAAATTAAAAATTCGAAATGCTTACATGAATGAACATAAAATAGTACTGAAATCACTTATGAGTGGTGCGTCTACAGATGGTATTTAGAAACCCAGCGTTGCTTGGTTTGAAGCTGCAGACCGGTTCTTAAAACACGTAGTCGAGACAAGAGAGACGAGAAACAGTTTGGTAAGTATTATTTTACATTTATTATGTTTCCTAAACATCTTATTTAGCTGAGACAGGTGACGCCATTTTGCAAACTGCACAATTACGAAGAATTTGTAGCGTGCTGTGTGAACGGCAGCTCACAGCGCCGCTCCGGAATGACTTGACTTGTGGCGATACTTTCTTTGCGTGTGTGAACCCGGCATTAGTCGCTGCGATACAACTGATATGCACATGTCCAACTTCAAGACATATCGCGCAGGAGGTATGCATAAGAACTCTGTAATATTTTATTTCAAAACATTGTACAATCAGGAATTTTTGAATAAAATAAGATTTACTTTTAATTAATATTATCTGAAAGGAGAATCGTTTACAAATTATTTTAAACTTTGCTTCTATTGTGTACATAAACGATCAGTTACTGTTAGGTCTGTATGTTCGGCAGTAAGATTGTGTCTTCGATCACTCAAAACATGCTTATAACCAGAAAAAGACCGCTGATCATCAACTGAGGTAACTGGGCAGTATTTGAAGTTGTGTGCTACGTTGCCAATTGTTGTTTTTGGCGAAAGTTTACCTGTCTCATTAATGAAACTATGAATTTGGGACAAGGGTTTAAAGACTGTGTTATTGTTCAAAACATTTTCCAACTTTTCTGTAAATTATCTCTGCAATACGTCCGGCAATGAGAATTTCACTAGAATAATTTTATTAATTAACTGAATAGGTTCATTCAACGCCAAACCTTAAGTTCGAAGCTGTTTAATACCAGCAGGTATGTGGGGAAAAAATGTGTGTTAATCATAGCAATGTTTTCTTTTTAATACTGTAAATATTAAATGCTTCCTTACACTGGAAAACTGCCAAAGCCTCTGCACTATCAACGTCGTTTACTACGCCTCTGATGGCCACGAGATGTTCATTGTAAAACAACACAGCTTCGACCGACGCACCCCAACGAGCTACCATTAGTCCTGGGGGTAAAGACAAGTTTGGTAGTTTTTCTTTGTATGTCTTGATGCAAGGATGTGCGTTAAGGAAGGCTTTCTTTGTGGATGAATGCAATTTATTTAAATTCCCAAACGTGGAATGTTCTACTTCAGCAAGGCGATGTACTCCGTGAACAAAGCACGGCTCATGAATCAAATTGGAATGAAATACTTGGAGGGCATACTGCTTTGGTAATATAGGGAACAGCATGTGAGAAAATCACAAACACCCTCTCATCTGCAGAAGATTCTGGAAATATTTTTCTAATACCATTATTCAAAAATCTGGCAATCGTAGGATGATTTTTCACTTTAAGTTCGTTGTATGCCAATAAATACGGAGAAGATGGATCTTGTTTTAAAGCACCAACAATTAAATTTCCAATGTAGTGTCTATATTTTCGTCAGCTGAAATCCCAATAATGTTGCCGTTGAGTTGATTGCCTATTTCTTTCAGAGCTCGTAGGCAAGTGGCCAGTATCTAATTTTTACACAAAGTTGATTCATCTAGCTTATTTTGATTCAAGTAATATTGGAGCAGAAGACCGTTGAGGAAGGGTCTGTAAGTTTGTGAAGAGGAGTTTTCTTCCAATGAATGCTTCACATAGATCCATGATAAAGCAGTTTTTTTGGTTGGCTTTGGAGGTTAAATCCCTGCTACTGCTGCTAGTCTCAGCGAAAAGTTGTCGTGGGCCTTTCTTTTGCATTCCTGCGATATGAAAACTTGTTGTGTGATGCTGGTCTGTTTGAAACTTTTTTTGCACGAAACGCTTTACTTACAAACTCTACAATATAAAACATTTCCGTCGTATGTACAGGGTGACAATTATTGAATTATATGAAGAAAAACGTAAATTGTTACAAACTACAGCGTGCACACACTATTCAACATGTAAACATCAGTAAAGATATTCGAATTTAGATTATACACTCGATATGTCTGCCATCATTTTGATGTGGTGCAGACGAATAGCGAAATTCTGCACTACTCGCTGAAATGTCGGAACATCAATGCTGTCGATGACCTCCTGAATAGCTGTTTTCAGCTAAGCAATGGTTTTTGGGGTTGTTGCTGTACACCTTTCTTTAATACAGCTCCACAAAAAGGAGTTGCATGCATTCAGATCCAGAGAATATGGCGGCTAATCGAGGCCCGTGCCATTTGCCTCTGAGTTCCACAGAGTCAGAACGCGGTCCCCAAAGTGCTCTTCCAGGACATCACTCACTCTCTTGATTCGATGGAGTCGAGCTACGTCTTGCATTAACTACATGCATGTCGAAATCAGGGTCACTTTGGAGAACAGGGATGAAATCATCTTCGAAAACCTTCACATACCGTTCGTAAGTGACCATGGCATTAAGAAACATCGCACCGATTATTCCGTGTCTGGACATTGCACACCTCACAATCACATAGTGAGGGTGAAGAGACTTACCGATGACGAAATGCGGATTCCCAGTCCCCCCAAATGCGCCAGTTTAGCTTATTGTTGAACCCACCCAAATGAAAGTGTGCTTCGTCACTAAACCAAACCGTACAGCGCGTACTGATTACCGTCATGCACCGTGGTCAACGTGCAATTCTATAGGTAAACACCTTAAACTTTGTACAAATAAAAAAAAACTGAAACAATGAACGTGTGACTAACAACTTGCGTACTTTAATGTAATCGTGGCCGGCGCCTGCATCATGACAAGGTGGGGATTATGTGGGGCCCGAGTGGTAGGCGTATTGACTCTGCCTGCCCGGTCCTCTTCAACAATCTGTTTCCTAGCCAGTAGCCTGTAGATTTTTAAAATATTGTAAGCATAGAACTAAAATATGCACAAAACCTCGTTTTTAGTTAAAATGTGCAATAACCGGTGAAAAGGAGTCAGGTTTGCAAATATAAATGCAACATGCAAATGTATATAATCCGGTCTCTAGTAATGACTTATTCAGAATATTTCCATAGGAAATACGTTTCAGGTGATGACTACCATACTGTTACATGCCTAGAATTAAACCTGTCTTGGGGACTACAGTCTTGGGAAGGAGGGACGTTAATGCCTTCGACAAAATTATTAAATGCTGAGAACTGCACCGACTTGAACATCATATTGTTGGTTTGATTTGCATCCAGTCGCTTTACAAAAACATCTTACCAGGAAATGTAGTCAAAGCAAGGAAAGTATTAAATCAGTATAAGTGAACACTGAGAACGCCGTGTGAAGTAAATAACTGAACATCGTGTAGAGGCCTCTAGAAACAACTTGGAATTCTCTCTGTTGCACTGATTAACACAACCTCACTACAAGGGAGAAAATAATTTCCCTGTAGACTATTCCTCCTTGCTAACCTAGTGTGTAGGTCATCAAGTCTCCATCTTGGACAAAGTGACAAACTTCAGATATCTATAAATTCGATACGTCAAAAATGTACGTTATTTCCCTCTCTCCTCTTGTAATTTACCATAATTGTAAAATTACAAGGATTAGCTTATCTGCTAAACTATATTCAATGACTGGATGTTTTTATCAGTTGTTACGGTATGTAACAATCTTCACTGTAAAAATATTACAAGATTCTTATGAGAGGCAAGTAAGTGAAGCATTATTCTATGATAAATATTGCTTTGGGCATATGGACATCAAGCTAGCAGTAGCAGATAAAGTGCGGCTGTGTGATAAAACTGAGGAACCTGCAGGTTTTCCCCTGTTGATATTAATACCCTGAAATTAGCTGGAGTAAGCATAAATACTTGTATACAGATGCAACTGCAACTGCTCTGACTGGAACTCTACGAACTATGAAGAGAACTGCACCTAGTTTAGAGGATGTACTAAAGAACTTCATTGGCAACAGTAAAAATATTTGAATTTTTCATGCACTACACATCAAAGAAATAGAATAAAATGCTGGTAAATAAAGGAAAAGAAACATTAGTGGACGAATTCAGGTTATTTCCTGACAGTAGGTGTATCACAAACTGGTGCAGTGAAACGGCTGGGTATTAGGCTGTACAATTCCTTCCTAAGAGTGGCAGAAAGCAGAGGACTGATAATGTACAATCAGAATTATGCTGTTGAGTTCTTTATGTACTCACTTCTTCATAAATCATTTGGAGTAGCTAGAAACGGCATTCAATAAGTGATGCAATACTCTTTTTCTCAAAGTAGGATGCGTTTGTCCATATGCATTGTATTGTGCCCCATCTTTCAACGTCTCTCTTCAATTCTATGGTTTTATGCTACTTTAATGCGAGAGCCAGTATATCGCCGTGGTACCACTCTACTGTTTTGCTCATTGTGTTATTTCAGGGGGCAGAAGGAAAAGAAAAGACAAGAAAGGGAACCAACGAAATCAGCTGCTTTGGAACTTTGTGCGGAATCAGTCACAACGAGTGAAAATATACGCTGGACTGGGATTCGAACCCGGATGCGCCGCGTAAGAGGCAGTTACGTTAACCTCTGCGCCATCCGGACACAGTGTTTATCACAAACGCGCCGATTGTCTCGGCATGATCCCTGGCCGACTCACATTCTCACCCAGTGCCACCTATCTGCAGTCCTTGTCCATCGTGGTGGAGATCGAATGAAATTTGTATCCACACTGAAGTTTGTCGATTCATTGACGTTTGAGTTATATCAAAGCGTATTGGTCGTTCTTTCAGACATTTCTGAAAGAAGAGACACCAAGCATTCATAAAACATACTAGTAATCTGCACTTCAGCCAAATTCTTGCTGCATCAGTAACTTCCCGCCCATTGTTGTACTGCTCTCTGTGGAGTCCATCCTTCAGTCGGCCAAAGAGAGAGAAGTCAGAAGGTGTGAAATCCGGGCTGTAGAGCAGATGAGGAAGAGCACGCGGTTCTAGGCGCGCAGTCCGGAACCGGGCGACTGCTACGGTCGCAGGTTCGAATCCTGCCTCGGGCATGGGTGTGTGTGATGTCCTTAGGTTAGTTAGGTTTAAGTAGTTCTAAGTTCTAGGGGACTAATGACCACAGCAGTTGAGTCCCATAGTGCTCAGAGCCATTTGAACCATTTTTGAGGAAGAGCAGTCCACTGACTTTTGTGAACTACTCTCAGGTGCGCTGACTTAACGTGGCATTGCGTTGTCGTGTAGAAGGAGAAGTGTGTTCTCATTTTTTTGGCCACAGACAAACTGTAATTGTTTCCTAAGAGTCTGACAGTAGACTTTGGAGCTGATTGATTGAGCCTGACGGAGGGCACCAAACAGAATAACCCCTCCACAGTCCCAGTGGACTGTAGCCACGATTTTACGACCTGAAGGAACTGTTTCGAACTACTACTTCAAAGGAGACCTTGTGTTGTCGTTTTGTTTCAGGCACAAGGTGTTGATTGCATGTTCAGTTGTAGTTGGCAATTTTTGACAAGAAGTCGTCATTATCAGCTTCATAACAAGCAAGCAGTTTTGACAGATGTTCCATCTTCATCTTTTTGTGCTCTTCATTCAGACTTTGAGGAACCCACCAGATGCAAATCTTTGAATGTACGATTTGGTGGACATCTGTGTTAGCGCTACCAACACAGATGTCAAGTTGAGCACTGAGTTGCTCAGTTGTCATTTGTTTATCACCTCGAACGAGTGTAGTGACTCACCACAACACGTCAAGCATCACAGCTGTGTGCAGCTGACCTGCGTGTGGGAGATTAGACAGATTTGCTTCTCCTTGTCCTGCTGGTAACTTACCGTACTTTTGTCCAAGTCCTTGTGTCCGTAGACATTGTGTAAAACTGTGAATATTTGTGACTGCCTGGTTTTCCCCAAAAGAAATTCAGTAAGTGCTTTTTGCTATGAACGCTTCTCAGCTACAATCTGCATCCACATGCATACTCCACAAGCCACCATTTGGTGTACCACTCCTCGTCATATACCGCTCCTCGTCATATCTTTCCCACTCCACTCGGAAATGGAGCAGGGGATAAATGACTGACTATATACTGCTGTAGTAGTCCTGAATTCTCTTATTTTCTCTGTCATTACATGAGGTGTGAGTTGGTGGGCATAGGATAGTTCTGCAGTCCGTCGCAAATGCCAGTGCTCTAAACTTACACGATAGTGTTTGCCAAAGAAAATCTCGTTTCATCCCGGAATTCTCATTTAAGACGATCTACCAGGAATAAATCTAGCAGCACAACTCTGAATTACTTTGACGTCTTCTTTTACTGTGACTGGGTTGGAATTCCAAACACTCGAACAGTGTTAGAGAATGGGTTGCACAAGTGATGTGTATGCGGTTTCCTTTATAAATGAGCTATGACGTGAACCATGGACCTTGCCGTTGCACAGTGGGTCAGAATCCCAAAAAGCTGGTCAAAATATAAGTAGTTATTCAATTGGTACCAAACTTAGTATGTAAGGGTTTACAGAGTTTCTGATTGAGAATATGATACCAAAAAGTGAAATAAACAAAATGGCGGACCCAAGATGGCAAGCTCTATGTACACTACTATCATTTTTTACGTATAAAAGTAATTTTTAGGGAATTATCGAGGTTACTGATGATGACAGAGTTCAAAAAATTTAAAAATGGTGGATCCAAGATGGCGGTCAAAATCTATGTCTTTTTATTTATTTATATTTATATATTTTTATTCATATAAAAGTCAGTATTTAGGGGTTATTGTACTTAATGCTTAAAAAATAAACAAAAAAGTGGAAAACTCGAAGAAAGGACCAAATATAGGTTACAAGATGGTGTAAAATATTACAAAAAATTATTTCATTTTAATTAAAATTATTTATTTTGTAAATTTTTTATAACTTAATTTACAAGTTTTCATTTTCTTATTCTTTTTCATCTTCTGCTTCAACTGAATCGTCATCATCCTCAAACACTGTTTCCTCATTATCTGCATCTGCATCTGAATCTTCATAGTCTTCTGCCACAGGAACTAAGAGGGCAACGGCTTCTGGCGACAAACTCTTCAGTTTCTTTGGCGAAGATTTGCGTAAGGAAGAAACGTAGGGGTCTGTTGTTGCCAACAATCTCCTGAACACGTCTTCCATAGTCTTAACTCTTGAAAACTTTCGAGAAAAACTCAGGCGATATTGCTTCATCAACTTATTGGTTGATTTCTGGGCATCCTCCGATAGTTGACCGATGGGTAAAATGGCCGAAGAAATAATGTCTGGACCGTGAATCAACAATCTATGGACTGCTGTTGGCATGTTGTACCAGGGGTATTCTTTCACTTAGTGCCTGGCAGTTGCTAAGGCGTATGCTCGAAACTTTTCAACGTCGATCTGAAGTCCGCTCGAAATCGTCTGCAAAATTATATGGAAACGGTGGATTAGTTCTTCGGAAACTCCAGTTATCAGCGCTGATGTTGGAGTGTTTTCAAAAAAACGTCGAGCGGTTTTTCCGTCATTCGTACTGCCAAACCCATGTTTCGGCATGTCAATTCCAAGCTGCTCTTTGAAAGCTTTTTGAATGTTGGCTTTCAGTATTGCATTTTCCTCTTTATCTTCTGCTTTACGTGCCTGCCACTTTTTTTGTTTTCATTTGGTATACCAAATGAATACAACATTCAAAACATCGAATCCAGGCGTGAAGAGTTGATAGTCCGTACTGCAGATAATCGGCGGTAGCTTGTTTTTTTAAAACATCGTCAGTGTTATTAAATTGGGCAGACGTAGCCTTGCAGAGATAGCACCGTTGCGCAGATTTCGTGTTGGTGATAGCATTGCACACTTTACCATCTACCATGGTCATGCTTAAATTGTATTTAATGGAAATGTCTTTCCCATGAATAACTGTTTCGAATGACTGGAGTTGTTCGATCTGTTTGTCGTAATACGCTTTCTCATTTAAAGACGTTTGCTCTGTTTCCTTTGTAAATTCTAACTTCAGTGGTCTGCAAAAGAGGGTTGAAGACGGCTTCGGATTAATCCATAAGATCTTTTCTTCTTTAGTTTCTTCATTTACACCTGCAAGTTTCAGTGGAACAAGCGAAGTGAAAAATAAAGTTGCATCTGAAATACTCGAATCTGAAAACTTCATTTTATACATGCTTTGCCCGGAGGTTCTGTCAAAGCCCCACTTACAAATAAGGGCCATATTATACATTTACGAATCACTCATATGTAAAATATCGTCTCGTTTCAGCAGTAGAACACGTTGAACAGTGTGGTCTAACAAAGCTTGCAACCGTACCTCAGCTTTTGATTCGGTAAAAGTGAGGGTTACGTCTGGAGGGCAGCAAGCTTTTTTTGCTACCAAAACAGCTGAATACGGTGGATATAGTGTGTTTAAGCCTTTTCCTTTAGCCCCATTTCTCAAATGCTGGTAAGATTCTTTTGACAATTTCAAGTCGAAAAGGAGTGCTAGACCTTCATTTGCATCATATGAGGATGGCGATGATGTTGAAAATCGCAAGCCTGCCTTGTATTTTTTCATCTTGGATGGACTTGAGAGTGTGACGTCTTTCACAGTCTTCGCAGCATATGGGTGCCCCGAAGATCGAAGACTCATTTGCGCGGCGAACGATAATTCGACAGGACTGAACTTCGTATGAATCTCCTCAGTTCTCCTTCTTTTAGACCTATCAGATACTGTTTCAAATTTTGTGGCAGGTCGGCCTGTTGATTTAGTCACACTTGCAGGTTTCGAATCAATCGGAATGTATACTATTGTATTTAACCAGGTTTCGTTCTTCTTGAAAAAATATCCTTGTCGCCGAGTTGCTTCCTTATACTTGCTTCTTAACTTTGTTAACAAAATCGAAATGGTAGGCCTCATATCATAGGGAATTTTAATTGTATGTCCACTTTTTTCTGTCAACGATCTTTCCAAATGTTCTATGACCCCTTCCAAATCATTTGACAAATACTCTTTTGTTATTAGAAAAATATATTTCCTCGAAAATCCGATTCTGGAATACGCTGGATCAGATGAAACTGAAATTAAAAAAAAATCTGTGTACACTTTTCGGAATTTTTCTAATTATTTTATTCTTTACAATGCTTCTACGTGTCGATTGTAATTTAAATTGTACAAATAAAACTCATAATTAATTGATTCTACTGTCATTTTTGAAGACGTCTGAACAATGACATTTTGCAAGAGTTGCTTAAAACGTGGCTCAAAGCCAGAGTCGCAACTAGTCGCAGGATTTGAAGCTTAATTTACAAAGGTAATAATATATACTTGCGTACACAGCGCAAAAGAAAGCGGAATGTCGTGGAATTCTTACTTATCTCTATTTTTTAAGCGCATTTTACGATTTTGTCATTCATTTCCCTGTAGTACGTTAATTGAAATGTAAACGTGCATAATTGATGATTTAATAGTGATATAAGTGTTTTTTCACTGGTACATACCTCCTGGAATACATTCCATATTGAAAGTATTGGTTTCACTTGCACAAAACATAAATAACTTCCTTCAACAACACGCCTGTTTTTGTAGCCTGGCCAGCTGCGCGCACGCTAACAATGAACTGCCGCATTTGACTTGAGATATTACCGAACAAATGAACATCTGGTCGTCCGCACAGCCGGCATTCAGTTGTTCCAGCATTGCTGCTGCCAACCTGATAGTCCAAAATCCCCATCTTTAAACTTTTTTTTTTCCTTTTTGGCCATGTTCTCAAGATTCTGGCACACTGTGCGTTGGTGGGGAGGCATGCATGCCTCAGCGATACAGATGGCCGTATCGTAGGTGCAACCACAATGGAGGGGTATCTGTTGGGAGGCCAGACAAATGCGTGGTTCCTAAAGAGGGGCAGCAGCCTTTTCAGTAGTTGCAGGGGATGATTGACTGACCTGGCCTTGTAACACTAACCAAAACGGCCTTGCTGTGCTGGTACTGCGAACGGCTGAAAGCAAGGGGAAACTACAGCCGTAATTTTTCCCGAGGGCATGCAGCTTTACTGTATGGTTAAATGATGATGGTGTCCTCTTGGGTAAAATATTCCGGAGGTAAAATAGTCCCCCATTCAGATCTCCAGGTGGGGACTACTCAAGAGGATGCCGTTATCAGGAGAAAGAAAACTGGCGTTCTATGGATCGGAGCGTGGAATGTCAGATCCCTTAATCGGGCAGGCAGGTTAGAAATTTTAAAAAGGGAAATGGACAGGTTAAAGTTAGATATAGTGGGAATTAGTGAAGTCTGGTGGCAGGAGGAACAAGACTTTTGGTCAGGTGAATAGAGGGTTATAAATACAAAATCAAGTAGGGATAATGCAGGATTAGGTTTAATAATGAATTAAAAAAATAGGTTTGCGGGTAAGCTATGACAAGCAGCATAATGAACGCATTATTGTAGCCAAGATAGACACGAAGCCCACGCCTACTACAGTAGTACAAGTTTATATGCCAACTAGCTCTGCAGATGACGAAGAAATTGAAGAAATGTATGATAAAATCAAAGAAATTATTCAGATAGTGAAGGGAGACGAAAATTTAATAGTGAATGGTGACTGGAATTCGGTAGTAGGAAAAGGGAGAGAAGGAAATGTAGTAGGTGAATATGAACTGGGGCTAAGAAATGAAAGAGGAAGCCACCTGGTAGAATTTTGCACAGAGCACAACTTAATCATAGCTAACACTTGGTTCAAGAATCATAAAAGAAGGTTGTATACATGGAAGAATTCTGGAGATACTGACAGGTTTCAGATAGATTATGTAATGGTAAGACAGAGATTTAGGAACCAGGTTTTAAATTGTAAGACATTTCCAGGGGCTGATGTGGACTCTGACCACAATCTATTGTCTATGAACTGTAGATTAAAACTAAAGAAACTGCAAAAAGTTGGGAATTTAAGGAGATGCGACCTGGATAAACTGACTAAACCAGAGGTTGTAGAGAGTTTCAGGGAGAGCATAAGGGAACAATTGACAGGAATGGGGGAAAGAAATACAGTAGAAGAAGAATGGGTAGCTCTGAGGGATGAAATAGTGAAGGCAGCAGAGGATCAAGTAGGTAAAAAGACAAGGACTAGGAGAACTCCTTGGGTAACAGAAGAAATATTGAATTTAATTGATGAAAGGAGAAAATATAAAAATGCAGTAAATGAAGGAGGCAAAAAGGAATACAAACGTCTCAAAAATGAGATCGACAGGAAGTGCAAAATGGCTAAGCAGGCATGGCTAGAGGACAAATGTAAGGATGTAGAGGCTTATCTCACTAGGGGTAAGATAGATATTGCTTGCAGGAAAATTAAAGAGACCTTTGGAGAAAAGAGAACCACATGTATGAATATCAAGAGCTCAGATGGAAACCCAGTTCTAGGCAAAGAAGGGAAAGCAGAAAGGTGGAAGTAGTATATAGAGGGTCTATACAAGGGTGATGTACTTGAGGACAATATTATGGAAATGGAAGATGATGTAGATGAAGATGAAATGGGAGATATGATACTGCGTGAAGAGTTTGACAGAGCACTGAAAGACCTGAGTCGAAACAAGGCCCAAGGCCCCGGGTGTAGACAACATTCCATTAGAACCACTGACGGCCTTGGGAGAGCCAGTCCTGACAAAACTCTACCATATGGTGAGCAAGACGTATGGGACAGGCGAAATACCCTCAGACTTCAAGAAGAATATAATAATTCCAATCCCAAAGGAAGCAGGTGTTGACAGATGTGAAAATTACCGAATAATCAGTTTAATAAGCCACAGCTGAAAAATACTAATGCGAATTCTTTACAGACGAATGGAAAAACTAGTAGAAGCCGACCTCGGGGAAGATCTGTTAGGATTCTGTAGAAATGTTGGAACACGTGGGGCAATACTGTCCCTGCGACTTATCTTAGAAGCTAGATTAAGGAAAGGCAAACCTACGTTTCTAGCATTTGTAGACTTAGAGAAAGCTTTTGACAATGTTGACTGGAATACTCTCTTTCAAACTCTGAAGGTGGCAGGGGTAAAATACAGGGAGCGAAAGGCTATTTACAATTTGTACAGAAACCAGATGGCAGTTATAAGAGTCAAGGGGCATGAAAGGGAAGCAGTGGTTGGGAAGGGAGTGAGACAGGGTTGTAGCCTCTCCCCGATGTTCACGTAACTAATATGGAAGTATTGAATAGAATTGGGGAGAAGAGGAGTTTCTGGCACAACTTGACGAGAAGAAGGGACCAGTTGGTAGGACATGTTCTGAGGCATCAAGGGATCAAAAATTTAGCATTGGAGGGCAGCGAGGAGGGTAAAAATCGTAGAGGGAGACCAAGAGATGAATACACTAAGCAGATTCAAAAGGATGTAGGTTGCAGTATGCACTGGGAGATGAAGAAGCTTGCACAGGATAGAGTATCATGGAGAGCTGCATCAAATCAGTCTCAGGACTGAAGACCACAAAAACATGATGTCCTAGAGTTTTCGTAGTAAAAAATAAATAAATCTACCCTTAGCTTTCTCTATGACCAATCTCTCGCTCGCTCTGTGTCGTATCACTTTCCAACGCTTAGGTCTTTAATCAACACTAAGGACACACTGGGACAATGGTGACGGTCACCAGCGACAGTCACCGACAGAGATACATTGGTCTGAAATGAAGGATTCACACCGGGACACTACACTAGCTCACCGAGCCACTGTGCTGCAGTAGTGACTCACCCTCGCCACATGTGACGGACAAGATCACTGTGTTCACAGCAGTCACCACCGGACATGCATCGGTTTGAATTGGAGTGTTTGCACTGGGACACAGATCACAGACACAGTGCTGCAAATTTGCCAACAGACGGCAGTCATTTTTGAGACAGTGACACGAAACATTCATTGTACATTACACTGTACACATTGTTGCCATGAGTTTAGATCTGATTAACATGGGAGACTTTATAAGTGAAGTAGAAAGTCGTCCTGCTATTTGGCATGTCAAAAGCGATGACTATAGCAACAAAGTGGTGAAAACGAATGCTTGGCAAGAAATTTTTGGTGTGCGTACTGTAAGACCTTCCGTACACACACCATCAGATTATTTGACTTGTCGCTCTAATGAAGTAGGCGAGTGTCACCAATATGTCTCGTGGTCTTATTGTGACGTGTTTATCTTCTGCCGTTAGGTCAGATGATAGAAATGCCACTTGCACGCTTAGAGCAGCAGATCGACGGTGACCAACTTTAAACAGAACTTGATAAATTTTCACACATATTTATTAAAATAATAACAAGCATAAACATTACGTAACTTGATTCTGGATGCTATTTACAATTGACAATCTGAAGTTCCTTTGGTCTTGGTACGTTAATCTTATTCTCACATATCTCTGATACTTGACAAAGTGTCTATACATTTATCTTCATGGCTATGTACAGGATTATGATAATCTTCTTAGGTGCAGACTGAAACTTGACTATAGACTGGTACAGACTGGTGCAGGCAAATGCAGACTGACTAATCAGAGGTCTGTACACTCGTTTAATACCTCGCGCGATCAGGTATCACTGTGCGAGTGTGATCCGCGAGGAGAAAAGGTTCTACGTTAGCAGCAATCTCATTGGCTGCATTACATATATTAATACGCGGATCGGCGGAAGCAGAATTTGGTCCGTCTCTAAAGCAGCGCCATCTTGTAGTGCGGAGACGGACGAGCGCTGCGCCTGCGCTGTTTTGCTTAGCTTGGCACGCTCTAGTGGGAAAATTGTGTACGTGCTAACTACACAAAACTATGTACACAACAAAATTATAACGAAGTTTGTGCCTGATTTCAATGAGAAGAGTATGGATGAAAACCAAAATTGGTAAGTTGTATGTTCTTTTTTCAAATTTATTACCTTATTTTTCAGATCATAAAAGAGTAGCGAAATTTAATTGCTACATCTGTAAAGGCCAGAAGGGTAACCTTCAAGCACATTTGCATCCTTCACCCCTTTTCCTTTGCATTTACCAGTATTAAGTGTGCCTTTACGCAGTCTTAATGCGATAAGAAGGGACAAAATGGATGAACGTGGAAACCATGAACTCACCCCTACAGCGCGAATGAAGAAGAAATCTAAAAAAATACTTGTATTTCAAAATTTTCAAAACAAAATGAAGTGTGCTCCTTATTGTCATCTTAAGGCTCTCCGCCTTATGGTCCGAAAAATACAGTTAAAATACTATTGTCTATTCCTGTGATTTCTTCTTTCTCATCTCCTAGCACTTCAAATGAAGGTTTCGACATTCGAAAATACTGAAAAAACTTCTTCTCATGTTTCCAGAAAGAGATATTCACTCTACAGCGGAATGTGCGCTGATATGAAACTTCCTGGCAGATTAAAACTGTGTGCCAGACCGAGACTCGATCTCGGGACCTTTGCCTTTCGGCAAAGGCAAAAGTCCCGAGGTCGAGTCTCGGTCTGGCACACAGTTTTAATCTGCCAGGAAGTTTCTTCTCATGTTGTCTCAGATAGACATAAAGAGTATAAAACAATATTTTCTCCAGCCGATCAGATAGCAATGGATGTAAGTCTAATGAACGTTTTGTCTTTATTCTCCTCTTCCTCCTCCTCTTGCTTAGAAGTACTAATAAAAGTTGCTCCTCGCCCAAGCGCACTTAACTAATTAGTTTGCAACACCTGTGGTGTTGGACAATGGTGATCCAGGAGCGTTCTTCACAATTACCATTGACTGTCCCAGTGTGAAATGGGGTTGGCTCTGAGCACTATGGGACTTAACTTCTAAGGTCATTAGTCCCCTAGAACTCAGAACTGCTTAAACCTAACTAACCTAAGGACAGCACACACATCCATGCCCGAGGCAGGATTCGAACCTGCGACCGTAGCGCCTAGAACCGCTCGGCCACTCATGCCGGCTGTGAAACGGGGCTAATACTGTTTTCGAACGATATGGCATTGTTTCTCCTACTCATCTGCATTAACTTACGTTTTTCTACATTAACGCAAGCTGCCATTAGCTTAAACAATTAATGAAGTGCAGATGTCATCATCCTGAAGGCTGGTCTGAACACCACAGTGCTTTATTAGGAGTTGTATTGGTGAATGTATCCCCCAGCCTATGAATTGAAGCATTCAGCCAGTTTAGGAAGACCAGTTTAGTGTGGACTGCAGGCAACAGGGCAGCTTGACAGTTTTCTCTTCAACCAATCGTTGCCAGAGGTGAAAGAAACGATAGGAGAAAGAAGAAATCCCGAGGCTGATCTCCCGATCTGCAGTCTCATACTTACTCTGCGAGTCACGAACCTACACAGAGATCGTGTATGGTGACTTTTTTTATGTTTGTGGAAACGTCATCCTGCAGAAAATACACGCAATTGTTGTTGTTGTTGTGGTCTTCAGTCCTGAGCCTGGTTTGATGCAGCTCTCCATGCTACTCTATCCTGTGCAAGCTTCTTCATCTCCCAGTACCTACTGCAACCTACATCCTTCTGAATCTGCTTAGTGTATTCATCTCTTGGTCTCGCTCTAGGATGTTTACCCTCCACACTGCCCTCCAATACTAAAGTGGTGATCCCTTGATGCCTCAGAACATGTCCTACCAACTGGTCCCTTCTTCTTGTCACGTTGTGCCACAAACTCCTCTTCTCCCCAGTTCTATTCAGTACCTCCTCATTAGTTATGTGATCTACCCATCTAATCTTCAGCATTCTTCTGTAGCACCACATTTCGAAAGCTTCTATTCTCTTCTTGTCCAAACTATTTATCGTCCATGTTTCACTTCCATACATGGCTACACTCCATACAAATACTTTCAGAAACGACTTCCTGACACTTAAATATATACTCGATGCTAACAAATTTCTTTTCTTCGGAAACGCTTTTCTTGCCATTGGCAGTCTACACTTTATATCCTCTCTACTTCGACCATCATCAGTTATTTTGCAAAACTCCTTTACTACTTTAAGTGTCTCATTTCCTAATCTAATTCCCTCAGCATCACCCGACTTAATTCGACTTCATTCCATTATCCTCGTTTTGCTTTTGTTGATGCTCATCTTATACCCTTCTTTCATGACACTGTCCATTCCGTTCAACTGCTCTTCCAAGTCCTTTGCTGTCTCTGACAGAATTACAATGTCATCGGCGAACCTCAAAGTTTTTATTTATTCTCCATGGATTTTAATACCAACTCTGAATTTTTCTTTCGTTTCCTTTACTGCTTGCTCAATATACAGATTGAATAACATCGGGGAGAGGCTACAACCCTGTCTCACTCCCTTCCCAACCACTGCTTCCCTTTCATGCCTCTTGACTCTTTATAACTGCCATCTGGTTTCTGTACAAATTGTAAATAGCCTTTCGCTCCCTGTATTTAACCCCTGCCACTTTAGAATTTGAAAGAGAATTAGCAGAGCCAAATTCCTGTACAATTTTTTTGTTCGAGGAACAAGTTTCCTTCAAAGCTGTCTGTTTACAGGGATGACCGGAAACTGTCTGTGACCAGAACATACAGCTGCGAGTTGATGTAAGTAGAGGCATATGCGAGCCTAATATGTAGGATAAAACAGAGAAAAAGCAAAAATTTGACATAATTAGAGAAATGGAAGAACTTAAAACTTTATTTGGTCCTCGGATGTGTGTTCTACAAGAGCGAAAACTTCGTTAGGCATCACTTTTTAAAAATCGCCGTTTCGAAGATTGGCTATAGTGCTACCATCTACTGGGAGCTACTAGAAGTATCTGAGACGATGTTTAAGGATGTCTCAAACGTAATTAAAGTTGTATATGTGCTGTCTGTTCTTTCGGAATTGTTCGAAAGAAGGGACACATTTCGATCCCGGAGCCATAACGAATGAAGACTCTAATGCCGTCCAGACACAGCGGTAATCGCCGCTGCAATGATTATCGTAGCACGCCACCCGCCAGGACCAAATTCTCAGCTTATTCACACAGTACAGATGTAGCGCCCGTCGCCCATTATCTTCATTACTCGCGGTATCTCGCTGATTCCAGCATGGTGTGCAGCTGCACTGAGCTGATCAACTGTTGCACATGTGGTTTCTTTTCTTTCGGACATTTTTTTTTTTCCTTCTCTCTTTGACTGCATGGTATTTCATACCGGTTCTGAGTGATCAGTGCTACTTTTCTAGCATGTATACAATGCTGAACCAGATGAGTGTCAGATAATTTGAACGCTCTCTGAAAAGTTATGTAAACCTTAACAAAACAGACGCTAAAATCTTCTCCTAGAGAACTGTAAAATGTTCTATCTTCTGCCAAATCTTGTTCTTTAGTCCATTATTAATTTCGACTCCTTAATGCAATTTTTCAGTACGATTACGAAAATCTTTTCTTGTAATGGAAACATTTGAAACTTCATTTGCAATCTGTATGACATCTCTTGTACTTATACTCGGCACTACAGCAACATTTGTTCATGGTGGCAATACACCGTCTTCGTTGTTCACGTTCTTCATTGTTATTGGGATTCTAGCTGCGTACTGTCCCACCGTTGCAGCCAAACGTATACTTCTGGCGTCAAAGCATTGCATTTTGTCCAGTAACTGGCATTTATCCGAACGTATATTGTCTTCTTGCTCCCTGCTGAATTTCCCGAAGTTGAGCAGTCATTACATCGACTTGGAGCGAACTGATGCATCGGTCAGGGTGGTCAGTCCCACGACGTCAGTCTTGCTGCTCCTTTGAGTACGACCTGAAGAATGATTTCCTAGGTCGTAGTTTCCGTAACAAACAGCTGTGTCCCGTTATCAGAGGCCGTAATAGCGCATTTTATTGTTTTAAACTACTTACACCCTCGCTTTGTGTTTTTCTTGGCTAAAAATAATTGCATGTCAACATCTTCGTGGTTGCGTGCTTCCCGCCGTTTAAGCCACGAACCTTTAACTGTGATTGTGTTAACTTACCCCTTTTGTCTATATGAAACCACATTAGTGAGGTCTGTGCTCCTGTGCCACTAAGCAGCTTGATCTGTCGTCCACGATATGCACCACCCATGGTGAAGTTATTGTCAAGCACATTTACAGTGGAGCCAGCAGGAATCATTGTCTGTGCGGCTGATCCCGGCGGAGCTTCGAGTCCTCCCTCGGGCATGGGTGTGTATGTTTGTCCTTAGAATAATTTAAGTTAAGTAGTGTGTAAGCTAAGGGACTGATGACCTTAGCAGTTAAGTCCCATAAGATTTCACACACATTTGAACATTTTTGAATCATTGTCTCCAGCAGGGAGCAGGACGATATGCTGGCACGTACATCTCCATACTCGTTTAATGATCTGCTAAGTTGACTGTTGCTTACGTTACATTCTGTTTTATTGCCGCTCTCTCCCGATATGTGACCCTGGAGCCGCTCACCCCCCCCCCCCCCCCCCCCGCCAAAGTTGTAGCAAATTCGCTTATCCTTATGGTCTTTACGTTTGTGACGTAACATTCCAAATTTGTGTTGAACACGCCACACACTGTCTTTCGCATATCATTTGGCCGCCTTAACACTTCCACGAAGCAAACAGCTGCTTCTACTTATTCCACAAAGGTCTTTCATCGCACCAGTCTGACTGCTTTGCTTACTTCCGCGCCATACAACTCGTGGATGAATGTATCTCAAGCTCTCTGATGGGTTCGAATAGCTGAATGCGACTTTCATTCTCGTCTTCTACCTCACTGAGCATTAATGTTCTGAATTCTGTAATCAAACAGCTCAATAAATTCGTTCCGTCGCATCCATCCTCTTCGATGTTGCTAGTATTGGGACAAGGCAGTTTCTGGCATAAAGTGCCGCTATCGAAGATGGCGGCGACGATGTCATAAACTGACGTCAGTTAATGACGTCATCCAAGATGGCGTCCATGACGTCAATTGATGACATTATCCAAGATAGTGGCCGTGGCATCACCCAACCCCAAGGGTGATTCTGGCAAAAAGTACATTATCCAAGATGGTGGGATAGTGCCACGCCCCCCTGCCACACCCCCTTGCCACTCCCACCCCCACCATGCCCCCTGCCATGCCCCCCTGGAGGGAAGTTCAAATTCCATCAGGACAATGCAACCTCCACTAACCTAAGGAAATAGCGGGAAAGAAAGATCGCTTGGGTTACCTCCATGAACCTAAGTAATCCGACCACAACCTCATCCTAGGAACTGGCGCCAAGTTTGAATTATAGTGGGAAGATAGGTCAATTGGGCTATCTCTTCTAACCTAAGAAAATGGGGCAAAAAAAGACCACTTGGGCTACCTCCACTAACCTAAGTCACCCAACTGCCACCTCCTCCTAGTAGGAATTGGTTGGGGAGATGACTCGACCTGTGCTGGACACAAGTCTTTATTTTGCATACACTATTTATTTAAACAATTAGAGGCAGTACCGCCATCAAGTGAGATCACCATGAGGTCTGGGATAGTACACAGTACCACCACCACAGGACGCTGACCTCCCTTCGGTGACATAATCCAATATGGCCGTCTGATGGTTGAGAGGAAGGGCCTGATAACAGGAAATTCTGGGGTATATTGTTTATTTATTTAAAAAATCAGTTTGTGGGGGTTGAATATCTCTTGCTCATAATTCTCTGCTGTTTGGAAACATGTAGGTCTTGTAAGAAGTAATTACATGGAGCAAACATGATGCATAACATAAGGTTCAGCACTGTACTCCAGGTGTCTTAACGTAATGTTGGGCTCTTTGTTGGCACTTAACCTGTTGTTCAGTGAAGTGGTTTTCCATATCACCGCATTTCCTTAAACTATTCTACCGCCATTGATACCAAATTAAGTAATTGGTTATGTCCTCCCACCATTGTTTGGTACCCTTTTCGAATTCCACATGTTTTTCAACTCCATTTCTGGCGCATTCTTCTTTGTCACCCACCCTCTTAAGCTTTTGTACTGTGATTACATAAAAATTATGCAAAGTAACCTAGTGTTCTGCACTTAACCTCATTGTCACCCACTCATGCACACCCTCTTAACTATTGTACCGCTAACACCACGTTCATATAAAAAAATTATTCAAGGTAATTAAATCGATATTTTTCACATGTATGGGGTAGCTCTTTTTTTTTTAATTCGCAGTATCCTATTGGTCAGTGAAATCGATGGAATACAGTTTAAACAAAGGATCACTAATAAAAAACACATCCTGCCACTCGACGCCTGACGCCACAGCCGCCCCCGGCCTTGACCCCACCCCGGATTCAGCCGCCACAGCATCGCTTGCGTCCATGGGTCGCCCTCCCTCAGGCTAGCAGGTTAGGGCTGTAGCAACCATACCTTCAGCCACGCTCCCAGTAAGTAGTCACCCACATCTCCTCCGCCATCACATCCTCACCAAACACGTGAGGCACAGCACACACCCATGTCCACCTCGCCACAGAACTCCAAGGTGCACTCACACCGATCCAATACGCAAAACGCCTCCGGGTGGCACGTGTGTTTACTGTTGCTGCCACTATACCTATGGATACTGACGTCACAGACCGCGCTATAGAAACCAGTTCCAGAATACCACAAGCTGCTTTCTCCCTAACAATTCTAACAGACCACGGATGACGTGTCCAGCTGTACCCGTATACCCAGTGCGGCTCACGCCTCTCGGTGAATGCTTGTCCTGCTGTCAATATACCTCTCAGAAATGTTAAACGTTCACACAGCTAAAAGCATGTGCACACTTGAGAAAACACCCTTAAGCGTAAGAGCATTCTCCTTGTCTGGAAATAGATCACTGTCTAAGCACAGACAGGGGCGATTCAGAACAATTACACAAACAGAATTTGAAGCACTGTCATACAGAAGAGAAAAAAATGTCATGAATTTTCGCTATCCCAAAGCTACAAGTCTGAAGATGTCCTTATGCCACAGTGGCGGATGAGTGACGGCATCCCCGCCAGAGGTGGATGTTATGCTTCAACTTGTCTTTGAACACTTGCTTTCTCTGAACTTCCTGTACATTGTATGTATTGTATTGTATGTTAACTGGGGATCTAGAAACGATGGTGAAGCTCCGTCCCCGCCGCAGCCTCAGTGGTCCACAACCCCACGTCGACTACGGCAGTCCACTTCACCCCTCCGCCACCCCACACCGAACCCAGGGCTATTGTGCGGTTCGGCCCCCGGTGGACCCCCCAGGGAACGTCTCACACCAGACGAGTGTAACCCCTACATTTGCGTGGTAGGCTAATGGTGGTGTACGCGTACGTGGAGAACTTGTTTGTGCAGCAATCGCCGACATAGTGTAACTGAGGCGGAATAAGGGGAACCAGCCCAAATTCACCGAGGCAGATGGGAAACCGCCCAAAAACGATCCACAGACTGGCCGGTTCACCAGACCTCGACACAAATCCGCCAGGCGGATTCGTGCTGGGGACCAGGTGCTCCTTCCCGCCCGGAAAGCTGTGGGTTAGACCGCACGGCCAACTGGTTGGGCTTGTGTACAATCCATCTGGTTCAAATCAATTTGTAGATGCTCCTACATCCTGGCACAAAGGCTGTCTTGTGAAATAATCTAGCATTATGATTGGCTCTTATTGAATTTACCCGCTGAATTACTGTTGCCACCGGTGTGGAAGCACTCTCTGCCTTTTTTCCTTCTTTCTGCAGACAAGGCTTTCAGTGGCAAAAAAACGCTTTTACACACTCCTCCATATTGCACCAACAATTAAACCCTGCAATGTGCCCTACATATCATCAAATACGGAAAGACTCCTAATCAATTACACGGCTCTCCCACCGAGGAGAGGCCCTTGAGTATTAAAACGTGAAACCGATCTCTGACCCATCAATATATCACCGCGTACCATATCGATCTAATAAACATGCAATTCGTATCCGGCGCCACACAAAGTCAGCCCTTTTACTACATTCGTACATAACAGCATGGATACAGACAGCACAGTACATATACTCGCGGCACTGAGGCATCCACACCCGACAGGTGGCCACAGCGCCTGAGTGGATCGAAGTCACTCTGAGAACTGTTCTACAAATTTGGGCTCGCTTCCCCTCGGCTCAAATGCTTTACTGCTTCTGGTCCAGACTCTGGGATTACAAGAACACATGTATTTTCGCATGGTTCACCACAATGTTATACCATTTCGCGCTACTTCTGGATACCGAGCACACAGCCGTAGCCTACTGATCACTCACGCAACGTAATTCCAAAGATATAGGCTGGAAATCTCTCTACAAACCAAAAACTTTAGCGCTTATCACATCTGCGGAGGAAGACCTTTATGTGAAAAAAACTCGAAACAAATAGCGGAAATAGATATTTCCACTCGCTAATACCAATGTCGGTTATGTAAGAGATTACAAGTCATCCCTATAATTTACAAAGTCAAATAACGTGTTTCTCATATTTAGAGAACCAGCAAACGTGTCTTCCACATGCTAGATGCACACACCACAATCGATGTTCTCTCGACCAAATAAAGATGCGAAATGTGCAGAAGCACTCAACCGAACAATTTACATGGGAGGGAATAGCGGTCCTCCATATTCAATCCTCTCAAATTTCCACCAGATCACGAAAGCTATCCAACACGTACAAAGTATTTGCTCGCTATTCGGTCGTCTTGAGGACAACATGGTTAATTCGTTTACGTTCATACACTCTAGCAGCCCTCTCCAGGCTGACAGATCCTACCGCTAATGGGAAACGTGAATCACCCCTGCAGAGGTCACCGGCGCTGAGCAAGAACAGGTAGAATCATCATCCAAAGAAATCGGACACGTATATATTTTATCCCGGTACTTACATCTGCGTGAAGAGTTTCACAGAGTTCTGAAAGACCTGAGTCGAAACAAGGCCCCAGGAGTAGACAACATTCCATTAGAACTACTGACGGCCTTGAGAGAGCCAGTCCTGACAAAACTCTACCATCTGGTGAGCAAGATGTATAAGACAGGCGAAATACCCTCAGACTTCAAGAAGAATATAATAATTCCAATGCCAAAGAAAGCAGGTGCTGACAGGTCTGAAAATTACCTAACTATCAGTTTAATAAGCCACCGCTGCAAAACACTAACACGAATACTTTACAGACGAATGAAAAAACTGGTAGAAGCCGACCTCGGGGAAGACCAGTTTGGATTCCGTAGAAATGTTGGAACACGAGACGCAATACTGACCTTACGACTTATCATAGAAGAAAGATTAAGGAAAGGCAAACCTACGTTTCTAGCATTTGTAGACTTAGAGAAAGCTTTTGACAATGTTGATTGGAAAACACTCTTTCACATTCTAAAGGTGGCAGGGATAAAATACAGGGAGCGAAAGGCTATTTAGAATTTGTACAGCAACCAGATGGCAGTTATAAGAGTCGAGGGACATGAGAGGGAAGCAATGGTTGGGAAGGGAGTGTGACAGGGTTGTAGCCTCTCCTCGATGTTATTGAATCTGTATATTGAGCAAGCAGTAAAGGAAACAAAAGAAAAATTTGGTGTAGGTATTAAAACCCATAGAGAAGAAATAAAAGCTTTGAGGTTTGCAGATGACATTGTAATTCTGTCAGAGACAGCAAAGGACTTGAAAGAGCAGTTGAACGGAATGGACAGTGTCTTGAAAGGAGGATATAAGATGAACATTAACTAACACAAAACGAGGATAGTGGAATGTAGTCGAATTAAGTCGGGTGATGCTGTGGGAATTAAATTAGGAAATGAGACACTTAAAGTGGTAAAGGATTTTTGCTATTTGGGGAGCAAAATAACTGATGATGGTCGAAGTAGAGAGGATATAAAATGTAGACTAGCAATGGTAAGGAAAGCGCTTCTGAAGAAGAGAAATTTGTTAACATCGAGTATAGATTTAAGTGTCAGGAAGTCGTTTCTGAAAGTATTTGTATGGAGTATAGCCATGTATGGAAGTGAAACGTGGATGATAAATAGCTTAGACAAGAAGAGAATAGAAGCTTTCTAAATGTGATGCTACAGAAGAATGCTGAAGATTAGATGGGTTGATCACATAACTAATGAGGAGGTATTGAATAGAATTGGGGAGAAGAGGAGTTTGTGGCACAACTTGACTAGAAGAAGGGATTGGTTGGTAGGACATGTTCTGAGACATCGAGGGATCACCAATTTAGTATTGGAGGGCAGCGTGGAGGGTAAAAATTGTAAAGGGAGACCAAGAGATGAATACACTAAACAGATTCAGAAGGATGTAGGTTGCAGTAGGTATTGGGAGATGAAGAAGCTTGCACAGCATAGAGTAGCATGGAGAGCTGCATGAAACCAGTCTCAGGACTGAAGACCACAACAACAACAACTTACATCTAAATATTACGATCGCAGTCTCAGCTGAAAGACATTCGACAATGAGCGAAGTATCAGAAATACACCCTCTTGACGGCTAGGGCTCTGTAAATCGAAATATGAGTACCATTCTTACGACTTGACATACGCTTCCCTTTGCTATCACGATACTCGATGTCAAATCCATACCTTCTTTTGCACATGTATGAACACAAACACATACTTCATAAGCCTGATGCTCAAGGCGAACCTATCATGCACTCGCTGCTACTAAGTATAATACTTCGTCAATAACTGATCGCTGGCGATACAAAATAATATTCACCGAAAAACAACGATTTTTGGACATGTCTCATAAGTTTCTCCAGCGAGTGCTACCACTGTGTCTTAGAAAGAGAGGCATAATCTGTCACATGTTAAAAAAAAACCGATCGCTACAACTAATGTGTGTTACTGTCACAAGTGGTCAAGGCTCTACATGTGCACACAAGCATCCATGTTAAAAGCTATACGGGCTTTATAAATCGAGGTATGGCATTACCTACGAATCACGTCGTTTTCCAGACAAATTCTGAGACGGTGATCGTAGGAGCGTATAGTATCAGACCAACACGTCGTCGACGGTGCAACCTCATGATAAAATCACTCATTTTTGAAAGTGATTCGGCTAAGGAGCGTTGTATGTAAGCGCTATTTGCGACTCCTTCACGCTGCTAGATATTTCTCCTGTATGTGTAATGTATTCTGTCTCGATACCATGTCAGAGGTTCTGCGATATACCTACTGAGTTATAGGTGACGACTGATTGAGAAGGATCACAAACAGTAGGAGTAGATGGTGTGATGATTGAGGCCGTGAGAAATGTACGAGGTGCATTCAAGTTCTAAGGCCTCCGATTTTTTTTCTCCGGACTGGAAAGAGATAGAAACATGCGCATTGTTTTAAAATGAGGCCGCGTTCATTGTCAATACGTCTCAGAGATGGCAGCACCATATGGCAGATGGAATTTTACCGCCAGCGGCGAGAATGAGAACTGTTTTAAATACTTAAAATGGCGACGTTTTCCTTACTCGAACAGCGTGCAATCATTCGTTTTCTGAATTTGCGTGGTGTGAAACCAATTGAAATTCATTGACAGTTGAAGGAGACATGTGGTGATGGAGTTATGGATGTGTGGAAAGTGTGTTTGTGGGTGCGACAGTTTAATGAAGGCAGAACATCGTGTGACAACAAACCGAAACAAACTCGGGCTCGCACAAGCCGGTCTGACGACACAATCGAGAAAGTGGAGAGAATTGTTTTGGGGGATCGCCGAATGACTGTTGAACAGATCGCCTTCAGAGTTGGTATTTCTGTGGGTTCTGTGCACACAATCCTGCATGAGGATCTGAAAATGCGAAAAGTGTCATCCAGGTGGGTGCCACGAATGCTGACGTATGACCACACGGCTGCCCGTGTGGCACGTTGCCAAGCAATGTTGACGCGCAACGACAGCACGAATGGGACTTTCTTTTCGTCGGTTGTGACAATGGATGAGACGTGGATGCCATTTTTCAATCGAGGAACAAAGCGCCAGTCAGCTCAATGGAAGCACACAGATTCACCGCCACCAAAAAAATTTCGGGTAACCGCCAGTGCTGAAAAAATGATGGTGTCCATGTTCTGGGGCAGCGAGGGCATAATCCTTACCCATTGCGTTCCAAAGAGCACTACGGTAACAGGTGCATCCTACGAGAATGTTTTGAAGAACAAATTCCTTCCTGCACTGCAACAAACACGTCCGGGAAGGGCTGCGCGTGTGCTGTTTCACCGAGACAACGCACCCGCACATCGAGCTAACGTTACGCAACAGTTTCTTCGTGGTAACAACTTTGAAGTGATTCCTCATGCTCCCTACTCACCTGACCTGGCTCCTAGTGACTTTTGGCTTTTTCCAACAATGAAAGACACTCTCCGTGGCCGCACATTCACCAGCCGTGCTGCTATTGCCTCAGCGATTTTCCAGTGGTCAAAACAGACTCCTAAAGGAGCCTTCGCCGCTGCCATGGAATCATGGCGTCAGCGTTGTGAAAAATGTGTACGTCTGCAGGGCGATTACGTCGAGAAGTAACGCCGGTTTCATCGATTTCGGGTGAGTAGTTAATTAGAAAAAAAATCGGAGGCCTTAGAACTTGAATGTACCTCGTATACAAGCTTATCACATCTCTAGTGTTACACTTTCGGTAGAAATGCTGTCTGTGATTTGGAATCAAGTCTTTCCATTCAAGCACATATCTGCAATGGGTCCTTAAATGATTACAACCACTACCCAGTCATATTTATCGCACCCCCTTATCTCCAAACAGTTCCTTCTACAGTAAAATTACCGCCTCGTTTTAGGTATCCCCTATGCATCCTGCAAATGCCTCGTCAGACTCTACGCTACCACCCCTGCAGCCTTGCGCACGTGATCGTTCCAGTGTAAGTCAGAACTGAGTAGGGGCCAGATAAAACTACCTATCACCTCCTGCAACCCATGCAGAAATAGGCGAAGCTGAGTTACTGGAACAGAACTGTGTTTTGACCATTCGATGGAAACGAAGCCTGCTCCTGCAACACGAAGTAGTATAAAAGACAGTACTGGAACTGGGGAAGGACGTGGATTTTGCTACTGCATTGTGGTGTTTCTCCAGACTACATACAAATACTACAGATCCACGTCCATTTGCATCTATCCCCCCAACATGCTACCTTCGTTATTCTGTACCATCCATCAGAGAAAAATTACGACCTGTAAAAGCTCAACTAACTTCATCCGATAGATAACTAGATAAGATTCTTACCGCATCTCCCTCCTATATATCGAAAACAAATACCACGTGCGTGCAGACACCGATCACATGTGACGATCCTACGATGCGGGTATTGATCAACTGCACAGACCAGTTTAAAGTTCCATCACCTGTACTGTAGGAGTATGACTGTATCCTACAGACCATACTGTAAGCCACAAGAGACGTTCCCTGTGACCCTGTCTCGTTGTTTGAAACATTATTTTTTCTGCTCTAACACGCTTTGTACACTGCCAAACATTTTGTTTTTCTACCATGACTTCGAGGTCTCTGTCAGGTTCTAAACTGACATTAAGACGTTCTGATCTACTGCCTCGTGGAGACATCAAGGACGTCACCCCAAAGTACCGTTACCCAAGACGTCGCACTGTGATGCAATTGACATCATTCAAGATAGCTGCTGTGATGTCGGCTGATGACGCGATTTTCCTCATTCATTAAGACGCTGTGTTCCACTGCCTCTTACAGCAAGGACATCATCCCATAGTACCATTATCCAAGACATCGCACTGTGACACGACTGACGTCATTCAAGATTGCTGCTGTGATGTCGGCTGATGACGCGATTTATGTCATTCATTAAAACATTCTAATCCGTGGCCTCTCGCAGGCAACAAGGACATCACCACAGAGTACAGTTATCCAAGACATCAGCTGATGGCGCGATTTATGTCATTCGAGAAGACTGCCATGACGTCAGCTGATGATGGGAGTACTGCTACTGAAGGTGGCTGGAAAGTGCCACTCACTCACTGCCAAGCCCCTCACGGCAGGAAGTTGGAATTCTATAGTGGAGATAGGTCAACTGGGCAACCTCTAGACCTCATACTGTGTAAACCATATTACTACCGCTGCCACCATAACACTGGATAATTGTAAATATAAGACAGTTACAACATAAGGAAATTTGAAGAGTTTGGTTGTGTTGTGGAGAGTTTCCAAACTGATGTCCGAAAGTGATTAATGACCTCTACATTTAAACTCATCGGTTACAGTGATGGAATAGACGACGGCTCAGCGTCCCATTTCGACTGATTCCTCTTATTGTATTCATGTACATGATCACTGTTTCACTGCTAGCAACCCCAAGAAGGTGTCACCCATCCACAAAACTCATTCCCCAATTCAAACAAGCAACGTCAGTCAGTCATTATGTGCTAATGAACAGCGCGCCAATGCACGGATGGTATGGAAAAGACACTGCCGATGTACTGCAATAATAAGCATCACAGTTGGTAGCTCGAACAATTTTAGCAATTTTGCAGTAGCTTCAACACTGGCCAATGATGTGCCAGCATGTTTCCCCAATTTCAGTATCAAAGCTAAACTGCTCCTTCTCTACTTTGCGAGTATGATTGCGAATGTAGATAGATGACTGCTCAGTACGTCCATTCAGTGTTAATTCTCGAACACATAAATCATCAAAATATAGCAGATAGCCCTCTACATATTTCTAACACCTCAAGCACAGTGCTTAATTTACGATCTATCTCTCTACGTATGAGAGTTACAGAGAATTCTCTCTGTCTAAGGGTAAAATTAGAGAGTGAAAGACCCTCATCACACTCTCATTGACCAACCCCCCTGCAGCACCGTTACCGAATTAATCTGCAACCAATTAGAAGAAGACCGCTACACTCCACGCCTCGTGAATGAATGGTTAACTTCTCAGGTCATCAGTCCCCTAGAACTTAGAACTACTTAAACCTAACTAACCTAAGGACATCACACACATCCATGCCCGAGGCAGGATTCGAACCTGCGACTGTAGCGTTCGCGCGGTTCCAGACTGTAGCGCCTAGAACCGCTCGGCCACTCCTGCCGGCTCCTCACCCATTCAAGTGCACGAGATTTCTCGAGATGTGTCCATGTCGAGGAGTTAAGCATTCCTTATCGATGTATAGTAACTGATTTCAAAGTGTCGTGATGTAATAGCAGACGGTAGAGAAGAACAAGAAACGAATGATTTTTATGCCTGATGGAGCTCCAGACGGATAGAGTTCGACGCATTTTTACGTAAATCAACCAAGTTATCAATTCTAAAGTATTGTTCTAGAGTCTAGGATCGGTACCTAGAAGGTATTGGTAAGAGAGAACATAAACACACGCACTCCTAAGGCTACAACGTTCTTAACTTAAAACGGGCTATAATGTTAGATTGCTTGCGTTTCCAACATATCAGTCGTATTGAATTAGCACTGTTAATATTCCAATGGAAGAAAGATATTTCAAGTGCAGGACGTACAGCCTTCTTCCCAGTTTCTCTGTGATAAACTATGTTATCGAACCGTAAAACGAAAAAACTACTTCCTTAAAAAATTAGCTATGTGTGATAAGAGTACAATATAGCTTTCCGGAGATGTATAGCGCCCACTGTTCACATCCAATCAATGACCAGAATGTGACAGCATTTATGCGTTTGAATCTCTGATCAACAGTCACTTCGAATCCATTTTAATCTTTCGATTTCACGCTAATGCGCTCTGTGATAATGAAATTTTGTGCGGCTTCCTGAATTCTTAATTTAGCAGCTGCTAATCTGTCTGAATCAGTCCACGAACCCAAAAAGGCAACCCTTTCGAGTTTCTGAAAGAATACTACTATGTATTCCTCAGGTTTCCCACTAAACACTTGTACTGATGGCAATGACGAGAAATTCTTTATGAGGCCAGCACTGCAAGACCTGGCATTTGACAAGTCATGTGATTTGTATACAAAATCTTATTTTCATATGTTTGTTCATTATTTACAAATAAATTGATGTGGATAGGTCCCATTACAGATCCTTGAGGTACTCCATACTTTTAACATCTGATCTGTATAACTTGTTGACCGTTGTATATTGCCTCCTGTTGCTGATATATCATATTATCCAGTTTGAAGCTTGTTCACGAATACCAGTATTTTCCAGTTTCTCTACTAGGACTGCATGAATAGTGTGGTGTCACCGCCAGGCACCACACTTGCTAGGTGGTAGCTTTAAATCGGCCGCGGTCCATTAGTACATGTCGGACTCGCGTGTCGCCACTGGCAGTGATCGCAGACCGAGCGCCACCACACGGCAGGTCTCGAGAGACTTACTAGCACTCGCCCCAGTTGTACGGACGACATTGCTAGCGACTACACGTACGAAGCCTTTCTCTCAATTGCCGAGAGACAGTTAGAATAGCCTTCAGCTAAGTCCATGGCTACGACCTAGCAAGGCGCATTAACCATATCTGGAGAGAGTCTCACTTGTATTATCAAGAGAAATGTACCACAATGAATTAAAGTTAAGTATACGAGAAGCTCCGTTCTTTTCTTTATAGCTTTCATCACGTATCCTGTTTCAGACTTAACGCCAGTCGGCGTGTGTGTACGCGTGCCTTTCGGTTACCCGTCACTGTGTACTGGCTGCCTTGTCAGTCCACTACAAATAGTTGTGTCCATCGCCCTGGATACGTAAAGAAAGACTCAAGACACTGCCATTATGTTGTCGAAGGTGTGTACTATAAACTATGTTAATGAGTCAGTAGCTGGTCCCATTGGTCTTCCGTTCTGGAGTTACCGTATTATGCTTGTCCGGTTAAGCAGTTGATCTGTTGAGTGTAATCACTTCTAATATTTTGGAGAAGCCTGATACTGAAGGTACTGTCTATAATTGTCAGAATCGTCATCCTTTCTCTTTTTGTGTGCAGATAGCATTTTAATTAATTTAAGTTGATGAGAAAGTACTCCTTGGAATGAGCAGTCGACAATATCCCATAGCGTACAATTATTTCTGCTGTCATCTGCTTGAATAGGTAGCTTGACACTTCATCATGTCCAGCAGACATTCGTACCTTAAGTTTTCTATAACGTTAGTGACTTCCTCTGTAGTTACCAGTTTCAGGAACATGAAGTGGTTTGTCTTATCTGTCACGTAGTCTGCTTACTTCCTTGGTTATTACATGCACGCTTTAGGATTCTACTATGGATATATAGTTATTGCTCAGGATGTTGGCAAGTTCTGTTTTATCTGTAATCATTTTTACTGACTCTCATCTGTTTCTCCGTGTAATTTTTGTTGTGCTTCTTAGAGTTAATTATATCCTAACTGTTTCCAGTTTATTTGTTACTCACTGTACGTAGTGCCTTCGAAATCCCATTTTCCTGTGTTCGTTCGCGGTATTATGGCGATTCTATTCTGCATTTACAGGTCGAAAGATTCCAGCATCAGCATTTTGCGAGTGGCGGTACTTTCTTGTTTCAGCATTGCGATGTTAAATATTCTTTGCTTTGCAGACAGCAGTAGTTACAAGGCGTGTATTTTCCCTTCTTGGGTTCTCTTCAGTGACGCTGACTTACTGAGATATTTGTTTCGTTTGAACTATGAAACATCTTTATACTAATACGAAATCAAAAGTTTCTTATATAATTAGTGGGCTCTTTAGATCTGAGGGTGTAATTTAATTTGGTCACAATTTGGCGCCATCGCTTTTCTTCTGTTACCGATGTTCAGTTATTTCACGTCACTGGTTTGGACGCGCCTGTACCAGCGGTCACGTGGTGTCAACATGAGTTCTGTGGCGGCGTGTGTGTTCATTTTGAACTACGGGGTTCTAGGCTTTCAGGCGCGCTTTGTCGTAGGTGGGTTTAGCAATTAAATTTCATACTGGTAGCTTATTGTGATGTCATACATGTTTAATTTTGATGTTATCCAGTTGTTACCTTCAGCAGCACTTGACGGATGCCTTTGTTTTGTCATTGTGGTAGTGTGCTGTAACCAAACAGCTACAGTTTAATGTTGTATGCCTATTAAAATAAAAATTCCCTTATGTAAGAAGTTACCAGAAAAAACTTGGAGCTTCAGCCTTATTACACATAGACTACATCCTCGAGATACTTCAGATTGCGGTAGTAAAACTTAGCAAGACAGGGAGATCGGCCATCCCGTAAATGAAACTTTTATTAGCCTGTGTTCTGGACCCGTCATTTATTGGGTTAACATGTACATGGAAAGTAATACAGATTTGTAACATCAAATGTATTTGTTGGACAAGTACATGTTCGCCTGACGAGATGAATCTGATGAGACTTGGTTGAATAAATTAAAATGGTCAACTGGAAATTTGCTAGTAAAAGTGCACGTAAGGCGTCGGCGCTATTTGCGAGAGCTGTAGATGCTGGTGCATATTGTTATTGCAGTACTAGGCTATCTTCCAAATCCTAATGTTTGTCTAACCTGGGGAAACTGTTTTTATGTATTTTTTCCAATTTTAACCGTATTTGCTAAAATTCACATAGCGTATATTAGTAGATTTTGATTTGCGCAGCAAATATGCCGGCAATTTCTGAATCGTAACTGTTCGTGTATTAAAGCTGGAATAAAACTCAGTCGTAATATTTTAAGACTTGGAATGCTCAAGGTCGATATGAAGATGTGTAGCAACGGATATAGAAAATAAAGAAAATAAGGCACTGCTTAATGTGAACGCGTATCCCTTTCATGTAAATCTTGTACAGCACTAAGCTGAGCTCTGTATGCACAATAAATTTTTAAAGAAAAGTTGTCTTATTATTAACGTGGGCTTTCTGGTAAAGATATATGGGAAGTAGTTTGCGAGGGTGGTATAAGTTTCACTTCCACGAACTGATACCAATGATTGCATTAAACAGTTGTTGTTTAGACTCATAGTGAGTAGTTCCTTGAGGATGTGGAGAATGACAGAAGTTTGAAATGTTACTTCGGTGTTGCAGAGTCCAAACTTTCACCCCTATTTTGTCATCCTACTTTCTTCATTTCTGCTGTTTTGACTTTTCTTTCAGCATTTGTTTTTATTTATCTTTATTCATTTGTTTTGTTTCACAATTGTATATGATTTGTCAAGGTGCTTAAAATACAAATCAGTAGGCCAAAATATACAACACAGCATACACAACATGCTTTATGGGGATAGGACAGGTAGCCTATGCACGTAATAGTGGGGATAGTGTGACCTTAAGGAAGTAAGACTTCTGTTATCAGTTGTGACTGTTTCATAAAGAAATGTGAAGTAGTTCTGCAGTGTGAAAAACTGGCAGCTGTGCTCGTTAGCTGGTCGCTGCAAAAGATATTGGGTTATAATAAATTTTGTTGCTGTAGTTATCTGAATAGGTGCAATTTTCGTTTGAGCTGGTCTAATTTCCTCCTGGTTTTTTAGGACATCTTTAGTGGCAGTGTGTGTTTCCGAATATGTTGCAATAAATGAAGAAGAATCACCTGTCAAAACCAAAATTGTAAATATTTAGTTGCACACACACATAAGCCAAAAGGTTAATAATATAATGTAGCTAGCAACAGATGTAAACAGACCAACAACGTTAAAGAGGTGAACTTCATCCATCCCCTTCTTAACCATAGTCAAGAAACTTAAATTCTGTCATCCCTCCCACCCCATCCAAACTTTTCTTTGTGCATATGGGTAGATGTTGAGTTCAGTAGAGACTAATCATCTTTGCTTCTGAACACTGTCATTAAGTGCTCATCTTCTACTGTGGTGTGGTTCATGTATCATGCTAAACCATGATGATGCTGCTACTGGTAAGAACATGAACAATAAGTCACATTTTCTTAATTGTTTAAGCTCTGTTTGTGTTACAGGTAGTATCAGTTTTTGAAGTTCAAAATGTCAAAGTTGACTTGCTCTTCCTGTTTTTATTCAATGTCTTAGAGCATTATAATAATCTGAGATAATGGATGTTTGTTGAGGGGAAGCATGTGCTGTGTATTAAATATGGTGTCCGCTGTAAAACGTCCTGTTGACAGCTATTTAAATAGTTAGGCATACTAATTATAGCCTCATAGTACTTTTGTTGTTTAATGAAATTTATCAACAGCCAATCACAATTTTGAAAAGATCAGTAACATTCATAAATATAATACTAGAAGAAGAAATGATTGACTCTGTCCAGCATTTAGCCTTAGTGTGGCACAATGGAGTGAGATATTTGGCCATAAAAACCTGTGACCAGCTACTCAGTGAAGTGAAGAATTTAATGGTTAATAAAATTAACTTCCCACACAAACTTAAATCATATCAGCTTGAAGCCTAGCAATAGGCTGTAGTTATGATCCTCTGAGCATGCAAATAACTAAACTTGTCTGCCGTTTCTTGTGTTCTATACACAGTAATTTCTTAGCTCATCAGCTAAAATTAAATTTGGCCAGAATTGTTTGCCTTCCATTCTCCAAGTAGCATAAATGGCATTTTTTCTCTTCAATGATTGTGCAAATTTCATTAGTGGAACCTACATAGAGTAATGAAGAATAAGATACTAGTCATCAGCTTTGACTGATGAGTCAAAATTGCACTCATTCGCACTACTTCAAGAGTATGGTGACAGTCATGAGTCAATGACATATTTCAACTAAGAGTATTATGACACCTGCAGGAATATGTGGGTTTCACACCAGGCGTCCTTGTTATTAATGCTTCAAGCAATTAGAAGCTTCAAAATTCCGGGCCTGTGGGGAAAATATGATTTTCTTCCTCCCTCCACCTCACTTTCCATCCAACCTCGCAAGAGGTGGTTTCCTTCGAGTGAGTGCTTCCTTCTTCCCAGTCTTTCACTCGGAGGAAGAAAATGACACTTAAATAGCTATCTAGCACCTTTTTTTTAATGGATGTATCAGTAGTACTTGGAATTTTGCCTCCTTAAGGTGAGTAGTGGTGAGTCATTCTCTCTCTTCATAATTAAATGTGAGGGGCATTCAGTGAGTAATGTAACTTTTTTTCCTTGGCTAATGTAAGGTGCAAAATGTGGAATTTGTTGTGGGATATAATGGAATATTTCTACTTCAGCCCCTGGAAATACAGAAGCGTCCGATCTTACCCGTCGGCTTTGACCCATGACGTCACAAATATGGCGGAAACGACCATAAACGACAATTCCAATATGGCGGATATAAAAACATCGCATACGTATCATAAACACTGAAATACACAGGTTTCACAAAAATCCTAATGACTCTAACGGGACAAGCGTGGGAAATTGGGGGTTTTTGGGTGGGGAGACATTAAATATACACAAATGTAGCCACCGACCGCCATACAAAACCACGCAAAACGACGAAAAAAATCATCACGAAACTGACCAAATACGAAAAAAACACATTCTTATCCAGAATCACACTTCCCTTGACCAACATAGATCTACAGTAACTCCCGATCCCATAAATTAGGATCGAACACTTCCCTTCACCTATATAGCTCAACAGAACCTCCCGATCACATCCCCCGATACAAAACTCAAAAAACACTTCCCTTAAACCTACATACATCTACAGCAGCTCACGATCCCATAAATTGGGATCGAACACTTCCCTTCACCTATATAGCTCAACAGAATCTCCCGATCCCATCCCCCAATACAAAACTCAAACACCACTAGCAAAAGCAAACAAACACTTCTCTTAACCTACATACAACTACAGCAGCTCCCGATCCCATAAATTGTGATCGAACACTTCCCTTGACCTATATAGCTCAACAGAATCTCCAGATCCCAACACCCAATACAAAAATGAAAAACCACCACAAACCATAACAAACAAACACTTCCCTGAACCTACATACATCTGCAGCAGCTCCCGATCCCATAAATTGAGATCGAACACTTCCCTTAACCTATATAGCTCAACAGCAACTCCCGATCCCATCTCCAATTACAAAAATCGACATACTCCACCAAACATTGAGATTAACACTTCCCTCCAGCTATATAGCTCAACACCAGTTACCAATCCCATATCGACCACTACCCATGACCTATGATCTCAAACACATCTTCCAATACGAATACCAATACCAACCTTCACAGCCACAAATCTCAATGAAACACTTCCCTATACCCAATACACAACACATACACCAAAAACAAAACAAAAAATGGAACTTACCACAAAAAAGTTCCAGCCCCACAACCTAGATTGGCCACCACAATCTCACACACACACACACACACACACACACACACACACACACACACACACACACGGCAAAGAGAGCACTTTACAACTTCGGCAATTAATCCGAATAGCTGTAGAAACTTGATCAGGTCTAACGGTATCTCGCCCATCATCGCCCTCAACCGAACACTATTCATGCGGTCTTTCATATCCATTCCTGAACAAAAAACCACAACCGAATACACTCAATAACAAACTCACACGACGTACAGCAATTACCATTACATTAACCATCACACAAAACCGTTAACTCACTAATACAAATTCCGCTTCAAAACCACGAACACAGCACTCACCACTGAGCAACAGCAAACTGACCCCAACAAACCAAACAAACGTAAACCATGAACACACTAGAGGGCACGACAAACATTCCCACGACATCTACAAACACGCCACAATCACAAACAAAACTCCGCGCCGTAATGACGTCACACACCACAACACGCTTACGTCACGGGTCAAAGCCGACGAGTAAGATCGGAGGTTTCTGTTGACCCCAGCCCCTATAGTTTCATGAAGTTGCAATGTATAGTGGTACTATACGTAGCTCTCAAATTAGTGTCTGTAACAGAGATGTATTTCAAGCAGAGAGCTGCCATTGAATTGGTTTTGCTGGAAAACCAGTGTGTCACTGGTAACTTGCAGAATGTTTACTGATATCTGACAGTGAACGATACCACGGTGACTCTGGGCGAGGCGTCTGTCATCATTGCAGTGAGGTCGTGCCAACCTGTTTGATCTTCTGTGTGCCAGCCAGCCGCACGCAGCTGTGGCTGCTGCAGTGTTGGAATGTGCAGACTCTCATTTGAGGTGATCAGTGTAGGAGCATGACACTGCAAGGCCTTACACAAGTCTGTGCACCCAAGAAGAGAGCTCACGAAACTTCATTGACTATTCATCTCTCACCCTACAGCCCAGATGTTGCAACTCAGCAAGGTAGTACAGAGGTTAGCACACTGGACTACCATTCTGGAGGACAACTGTTATAACATGCATCCAGGCATTGATTTAGGTTTTCCACGATTATATTAGAACGAATAAGCCCTCGATCACAAATATTAAGTCAAAATTGACCAGGTTTCGATGCTACTATGAGCGTCATCTTCAGAATTAGACTAACTGTTCTAAAACGTATTAGGTATGTAATACATTAATAAAATTAAACTGGAAAAGATGCAGTACTTACAAGTCACATATTAAAAAAGATCTAAGCCGGAAAGGCGACGTCACGAATAGTTGTGAGATGGCGAGCCACTAAGGGCTGCTCGTACTGTGAACAAGGGTTAATTACTGGACACGTGCCTAAAGCCATAGGCAGATAACAATATTCTGCATACCGAAAAGAAGGGGCGTAGGTTAGATGTCTTAGAGGAATTGGAGATTTTCGAACATCTCTCTCGTCATGATGGCCTCATTCTCAACGAACAGCTGCAGCTGCGAAATAAAAACTTTTTCGACTGTACAAAGCCATTACTTGACGTTTGATTCAGATTTCCTCATGCAGTTTACCGAAATGTTGTTTTCCTGTCACATCTTGGCTGTTTTCTTGTATGTCATAACTAACTTCTTTTACGTTACAAAATGTATCTCTATTTAAAGCAGATAAATATGTAACTTCATCCTATTATTATTAGTGCTTACGTCATGCCTGAATCAGCTGCATCACAATTTCATGTGTCTAATTTTGAATGTACAGTAGCCTAGCTGTTTCTGCGGCTACTAGATGGTGCTCGTAGCAACACCATGTTTACTAGCCCACACTTTCTAAAGTGGGCACCTCAGTCTTGTTGCAACCCTTGTTCACAGTACGAGCAGCCCTTAGCGGCTCGCCATCTCACAACTATTCGTGACGTCGCCTGTCCGGCTTAGATCTTTTTTAATATGTGACTTGTAAGTACTGCATCTTTTCCAGTCAGTACTAACCCTTAATTTTATTAATGTATTATATACCTAATATGTTTTAGAATAGTTAGTCTAATTCTGAAGGCGACACTCATAATGGCATCGAAACCTGGTCAATTTTGACTTAATATTTGTGACCGAGGGCTTATTCGTTCTAATATAATTCTGACACGGTCAGTGACCCTTTGCAGCTATGTTGAAAATTTTCCATGATTTTCCTAAATCACTCCAGGCAAATGCCGGTTTGGTTCCTTCGATATGGCACGGGCAATTTTGTTCCCTATCCTTGACACAATCTGAGCTTGTGCTCCGTCTCTAATGACCTCCGTGTAGACGGGACTCAAACCCAATCTTCCTTCTTCGGGTGTTGAACCTTTGGAGTTCAGACTGTTTGGCCCGATGAAGGATGCACTCTGCAGGTAGCAGATGATGTATGATTGGGAGGTTATTAATGCAGCAGGACTTCTCAGTATGGTGACATAAGGCTGTCACTTTGAACAGAGATTATGTTGAAAAATAGGGTTTCGTAGCCAAAATATTTGTGGGGAATAATATGGTGTGTTGGAATCCTGATTAAAACCACCCTGCTTTCAGAAAAAAAATGTTGTATTACTGATTGAATGCACGTTGTATTTTGTGGCATGTGAAGTGTTTGGGTAAATAAATGGTACAATTTTTGCATTATTAAGGTCAGTTATCATTGGATGTCAGTGGAATGGAGAGAGATGTCACTCTACCTCAAGTGATGATGGTGTTTCCCACACTATATTGTTTTTAGTTGATTTTGGGAATGTTGTGGTTGTTCTATTTTATTGTTTGTCATTTGGTTTAGTTGCTTGTGTTTATTTTTAGTTTGTCAACACTCAAAAACTCCCAGTTTCCCTCACTTGTCCCGTTAGTTTCATTATATTTTTGGAGGAATATGTATTTGTTGGTTTTTCGATCTATTTTTGTGTTGTCATGTTTACGTTATGATGCCATAGTCACGATATGGGAGTAGTCGTGAATGGTCATTTCCGCCATATTGGAGATGCCATTGTTCAAAGCAGATAGGTGGAATCAGACGTTTCCGTTACCCCAGAAATTTGGCTATAGTATTAGAGTTAAGGGACTAGCAGTGTTAGAGCTTATTATTGGCCAGTGTAGCATTCATGATGGGTGTTCTTGAAGTGTTGTATGGTAATTTTCCTGCACTGCTTACAAATGAAAGAATAGCAAGTGTCTCCAAACATATCAAAACATCATTGTTTTGCTAGAGCAAATATATACCTACCAGTACAAATGCAACAAACTGACCTTAGAACACATTGCATTGAGGCTTTTTTACCTTATGTTGTGTGTTGTTTTGTTTTTATGCTTAAAACATCAAAAATAACCATTTTTCTCCTGTGATAAAGCTGACTTTTCTGCATCTGATAAAAATAAATTTTTAGTGGAAATTGTTTCATCTGTTTCTGTTCTTATTTGTGTACAGTGTTGAGTTTTTCCCTGTCTAGTTATTGTATGAGTCCTGTAATGTTTGACTTCACAGATATTTAGCCTCTTTTTGTGGAAGAATACTCTTAGGGAAACATCTAGGTACCCATGTTACAAAAAAAATACTAACAAGACATAAAAATGTGGAATCCATTACTGTAAGGCCAGTGAGCATGCTAAAAATAAACTCCTGATGTTGACAGATTGCTCTTTCCTCACACAAATGTCAACATCAGAACTTTCTTCGTGATACATGTTGACATTACGTTCACTTGACAGTGTGTGGAAATGTTAGCATTTGAAATGCATTTTTAGATCTTTTCTCATTCAGTTTTGACAAATGTGAAAGATTCGTACTCTTTCAGCATGCATATCTGTGAAGGACTACTACGGTGGTGAAATCTCAGTGTGTCACATCATATACGTGTGTTCTGTCTGAACCTATATCTAGAATAAGATTGATGGTGGTACTTGGAGGTTCCGTGCTGAGCCCCTTGCATTTCGTTATCTCTACACTTCCTCCGGTTTAACTTTCAGTTCTTCCAATAATTTTTACTTGCTTTGGTGCTTTTATTTCCTAACTTCTGACAACATCACTTCAGTTTTCTATCTCACTTTTCAAATGTATCTTCGGTCAAAATTTCACGTTCTTCACTCTTCGTCTCTTTCGGGTAACACCAGATTTCTTGGAGTGACTTAAATCAGAGGAATTTTTGTGGTTGACATGTCAAAAAATTCTCTTAACGTGTCCTGTTTACATTCTACATTCTCTCATTGTGAGATTTAGTTGTTAAATTTGCTTGTACAGATCTTCATTCCTCCTATTCTGCTATTCATCAGAGTGTTTTGTCGGGCCCAGCATTGTTTTAGAACTTTCTTCTCATTCCGTTTTCTGTTTCTCCTGTCCTAATCAGATTGAAGCATTAGACTGTGTGTGGACATGATGTTATGACAGTAGGCCTCTGGTCCATATTGTGAGCCAGATAGATTCCTTTCAGAGTATGGTGATGGAAGATCTGTACTTAAAGATCAGTAAGTTGCACGGATTACACAAATGTGTAAGACAGGAAATGTAACTAATTATCTGAGATACTGTATACTACTGTAACTTTGCTAGAGAACAGATAGATCTCTTATGTAAGGTGTATATGCCATGGGAAATCCAGAAAAACTGAAGTAATTTGTTCATCTGCAAAAAAGCCTTTGATTTTTCAAAATTCCAAAGATTTTTAATTGTTTTAGTTTTTCAAATTTGTCCAGATAGAATTGATTCTCTTACAAAGAATTTTTTTGACCACTACTGCAGAGTAGTACTGCAGCAGTAAAATATAAGTGCAAGAATAATATCAAAATAAAACTTTCGTTGTTGTAAGTGGCACATTTTCTTTGCAACTTAACATAAAGCATAAACAAGTGTCTGCTGACAGCAAAAAACTTTCAAAAGCTTCAGGACAAAGACTATGCAATGTGGGACTTCATAACAAGACTGCTTTTGGTGAGAATGTTTTTACAGCAGTTTATATTTCTAACAGGTTGAGGAAAAATATTGTGATTGGTGGTTTGATAATTGTTACTTTCGAAGTAAATTTTCCTTAATGCAATATGAATTATGTTACATGTGAAAATGGGCAACGTATTTCTTAAATCGTGGAGCATTTCACTCTGTCAAAACTTAACACGTGGAGGACCGGGCACTTTGAAAAGTTTTGGGACCAGAAACCAACTATTTATGCCATTATTTAAAATTTGACTGGCACATTTGTTTTATATGGCTTAAAGGGTAACACACACTAAAAAAGACTAAGCTTCAAGGTTAGTTTATCACATTTATTCTAGTCCTTTCATTGTTTGAGTTATGAAATAACGATGGCGAAAAGTACAATTATCCTTAAAAAAAAAAGTGAGAGGTGAGTGGTTGAATAATTCACTCATGACTGGCTTTTCTGTATGGAACTTGTATTCAGCCAGGTAACTGACAAAATGTTTGGTGTACAGCAGTGAAAATTATAATCGTGCTTCTCAGAAATATTCAGCAGCTGCAGTTTAAGCTATGCGCTAAGGATCCTGCCTAAATGAGGTCTTGTGAGGAAAAAAGTAAATAAATGTATGTGCATTTATTTTTGACAACTAATATTCTATAAGAAAACTTAACTTTTCTTGCTGCTATACTATGTGTGTATTATTTTAAACCCAAAGTGCTGGGAAGTTCTATCTCGTTGTATAAAACCGTTACCGTAAAAGGACTGATAAGTTTGACAGCTCCGAGGGAAAGTGTGTTGCCACTTAACAAGGTAAAAATATGTAGTGTCATCTGGGGTGTAGTGTACCTTCACCTGGTGAAAAATGTATTTTCACTCAGTAAAAAGCATGTTTATAATGGGAAATACAAGAAATTTTTCTTGTCAGCAATACACCCTGTTAAGTCACTTCTTTAGTTGGCTGAAAGGCCATTTCCATCTTTCTTGACCTGAGTTTATTAGCCTCCCGCTCATAGCTGTGGTTCTGCGTTACCCCACGAAGATATTTAAATTTATTGACACTTTTAAACGTTATGTAATTTGCCTTTGCACTATTTGTTACAGGTGGGCAACTATTTATCCGAGCAAGTGATGTGTAGTGGATCCGAGATTGTGTACTTGCTGTGATACCTTAACCTCCTTCCCAGCCTGAACATCACCTGCACGATGAGGTACTTCCCTACTGCGACACGTGTCAGGTACCGTACATAGAATACGAGCAGCTGCCAGACACCAGCTGTATCCACTGCAGTTGTGAGTAAAACCTTCAGTTCATAATCCAACTAATCAGTATGTTGTTTGTTACCAGCAGATGGAAATCAATAAAATTTACTGTAAAACAAACTTTATTTTGTTGAAAGGGACAACAAAGCATTGCTTTAAATGAGTGCTAATTGTTTAAGTGATGACTACCAACTGGAAAATGTACAAGTATATCCAGGGCTATCAGGCATTCCCGTATCATTTCCAGCACTGTGTCGATCAGTAGACCGTCGATGACCTTCAGAGGTCTTACAGGGTCGAGTTCGTGGGAGGAGTATGGAATTTTCTTGTCGTCCAGGAGTTGATGCATTTTTTGTCGCCTTCAGGTTCTGTGAAGTTGTACCCGATCCTATCATTTGCTGATCTGGAGCGGAGGCTGCCTTTCATTACGGGCCTCATTGTCTGTAATATTTTGATGTTGTCTGTCGTATTGTAAACAACTATTGGCAGGGCTTGGAGTTTGGGGGGAGCAGTGGCTTTCCTTGTTGTTTTGTCTCCTGTTGAATTTTGAGGGAGAGTCTCAAATCTGAAGTTGGCTACGCTACAATACTTCCTTACGAATGGTCCTATGCTCGTGTGGGCGCAGCTTGAACATCATTTTGTTATTCCTGCTTAACCTCTCGGGTCACTGTGCGATGTGGCCTTTCGGGATGCTGTTGTGTCCTTCCTGTTGCGGTATGTTAGTCCCTCGGCAGGTCGGGCCACCGAGTAGTTGGCCTGTGGTGTACGGTGTGGCCCAGTCCCTGGATAAGCCAGTCTGTGGGTCGTCCTGCCTCAGTGTAGAAAAGTCGTGCTGACTGTTTGAATCGGTCCCACAGCTGCAGGATGCCAGTCTGCTCGTCCAACAGAGTGGAGGAGTATTGCCATGGAACGCACAGGGTGAGCTCGAGTGCTGTGCTGTGCTGTCGGCTGTGGAGGTTGCCAGTGTTCCTGGGTCAACAGGGGCAGGGGGCAGCCAGCCCCCCTCGGCGGTGGCATCCTAGTTTGTGCAAAGTTGCGCCTTGCGTGGGGGTGCAGCCTTCCATTTATGACTGGTTGGGCCACATTTGCAGCACTGCGGGGTTTCCTTTGTCCTGGTGCATTCGTCGCTGTGGTTCTGGCCGGTGCACTTCACACAGTGCAATGGCATGCTGCAGTAGTAAGCCACGTGGTCCAGGCCCTGGTAGGAATAGCACTGGGCTCTCCTGTGCTTCGATCGTAGTGGCCCGACAGCCACCGTTGTCCGGGCTACCTTCTCGATCTGGAATATTTTCTCGTTATCCAGGTTGTCCGGGAGGACAGCCAGGAATAGTGGCATGTCGTGCTTCATTCTGAGTGACTTCATTAAGGTTACAGAACAAACTGGGTAGCCCGTGGCCACCAGTTCCTCCTCAAGGTGATCAGTCGCCATCTGCGTCGGGAGTTGACCTGAGACCGCTTTGATCTGCTTCTGTGGGTCAGCATTGTTTGTGAAGCATGTCAGCTTCTCCTGCTCAACTATTTTCAGGGCCCGAAGAGTCATCCGTCGAGCGAGCAGAGGTTTTCAGGAGGCCGTGCCCTCGGGTCTTCACGGTGAGACACGGGATATCCCGGAAAAGCTGCAAGAACGAATTATAGTCACCTTTCCATTGTATGGCGGTGCAGGGACGCGCTTTGTTAGTGCCTGTGCCATCTTCGTGGCCTCAGTTTTGTCTCGGTGACAAAGGAGTTGGTCATCTGCAGTGACGACACGGTTTTGAGCTTCTTTACCCGAGCTCTCTCTCTGCTTAGGGATGACAAACCCTTCCCCTCCCCCCAGGGGGTCCACAACTCTCTTGTGGACACGTGTGTAGCGAGCACGGGACCCCGAGCTAATGTGGCCCTCCTTCCTTTCCGGGCTGCATACCTTCCCTTTCCGCATCCTTCCCCGTCCCTCATCTTCGCCCCCCCCCCCTCGCCCTGGTTCTTTCCTTCCCTTTCTCCCCCTCTGGGAGTATGGTTTGTGCCTACATCCGGAGACGGATGCTCGAAACTGTTACAAATTCCTTGCTTTCAACACTTGCAAGTCTTGGTCCTTCCTCTGTCCTTCTTTTCCTTCCCTCTTCTCTTTGCCCTTTTCTCTGCTGCGGCGTTTGAGACCCCTCTTCTTTCCTTTCCCTTTCTCTTTTTTCCTCCCTGTGCGTGTCTGAAGGCCGACCCACGCACTTCCATGCGTAGCCGGTGACGGGGTAACGCGTAATTCCCCACCCCGGGTAGACAGGTAGGACACGTACGTACCACCTGGTAACGGCCAGGCCCAGGGAGGGGTGATTACCCAAGCTGATACCTTCCGAAAGTGCCGATTGGTCCCTCCGTCCGTTTGTCGGGAGGTGTGACCTGAGGTGTGAACAATCACCTAAGGTGGGAGTGCCCTCAGTGAGGGCCCCCACAAGGGAGGAGGGCGCCATCGGAGACGCCGGCAATCATGGGGGATTCTTCCGCAATGGTTTCCTCACCTTCCACTATGTCTGCTCACAAACGTAAGTTCACTGAGTCTCAGCCACAGACAGTTCTTCCATTGTTGCCACAGTTCCTTGTTGTTTCTCGGTCTGACGAAGGTCACGACTTCTCCACGGTCAACCCTTTCATTATTCAGAAAGGTGTCTACGCAATTGCACGTCCTGTAAAGTCTTGTTCCAGATTACGGAATGGCACCCTGTTGTTAGAAACAAACAGTGCCCTCCAGGCACAAAAATTGCTGCGTACTTCTCTGCTCCACACCTTCCCTGTCCGGGTGGAACCGCACCGTACCTTAAATTCCTCGCGTGGAGTCGTTTATACACGCTCCCTCGATGGATTGTCTGACGAAGAAATTCAGCACTACCTGTCTGACCAGGGCGTAACGGCTGTTCAGTTACGAAAAGGGTTGACACGAACATCATTCCAACCCGCACTGTCTTCTTGACATTTGACAAAGTTCAACTACCATCGAAAATCAAAGCAGGCTATGAGATAATTTCCGTTCGCCCTTACGTCCCAAACCCTACGCGTTGCTATCGATGTCAGCGGTTCAATCACACCAGCCAGTCCTGTTCCAATCCAGCCAAATGTGTTACGTGTGGCAAGGATGCCCATGAAGGTGCTTGTCCACCTCCATCCCCTCGCTGCATCAACTGTATGGGTGACCACGCTGCTTCCTCTCGAGATTGCCCCGTTTTTAAGGACAAAAAGCTCATCCAGGAAATTAGAGTGAAGGAAAAGGTGTCGACCTTTGCTGCTCGAAAATTATTCGCCAGTCGACAGCTCACCGTGCCTCAGACAGGCAAATACAGCACTGTCCTTGCTTCTCCTCGGCCAACAAAGGAGGCGGCCACGCAGACTTGAGACCTCACGTTTAGTGCTACGGTCGTCAGATCGGCCAGTGCAAAGATCGGCCGTTCAACCTCACCACTTTCGCCTGCCCACTCTATGGCTCACCCTTCGCCGGGTTCTGCTAAATCTCGAGCCCAAAAGTCAGACACAAAGTCTTCGAAAAAAGAGCATACTCGTGAAGAGTTTTTACGTACCGCAATTTCACAACCATCGGTTCCTCCTTCATCTAAACATCATACTTCCAAGAAGGCTACAAAGAAACCCAGTTCCTCTCCTTCTCCGCCAAGGCGTGTCCCATCTACAGCGCCACTTGGCGGAAATCGCCCTCGGCCGTCTTCCGTGTCGCCAAGGCGCACTGCTGGTGGCCGGTCAACCGGCCGATCGCTGGTGGCAGGAGCTGCTCCTGACCAACCTATGGATCAGGATCTTCTGCCTTTGGCTGCATGCCATTCCATGCTGTCGGTCGCAAGCTCTGAGCAGTCGTTGACGGCACCCTTGGTCACAATCCTCCATTTTCTGTTCACCCTATGTCCATTACCCACTGGAATATCTGCGGCATTCGAGCCAATCGGGATGAATTGTCGATCCTCTTACGATTCTACTCACCGGTCATCTTGTCTTCAGGAAACAAAGCTGCGTCCCCATGACCGCTTTGTTCTCCCTCATTTTCAGTCCGTCCGATATGACCTCCTCTGTTGAAGGCACTCCAGCCCATGGAGGACTCATGATTCTTCTCCATGATACTCTCCATTATCACCCAATCCCCTTAAACAGTTCCTTCCAAGCTGTCGCCGTCCGTCTTTCCATTTCCAGATACATGTTCTCTCTTTGTACTGTATACATTCCATCGTCCACACCAATGGCACGAGCTGATCTCCTTCATCTTCTTGGTAGGCTTCCACCCCCCTATTTGCTGGTTGGGGACTTCAATGCCCACCACCCGCTTTGGGGATCTCCACATCCTTGTCCACGTGGCTCCCTATTGCTAGACGTCTTCCACCAAGCGGATCTAGTTTGCCTCAACACTGGGGTCCCCACATTTTGTCTGCCTCCACGACAAATTTATCTCATTTGGACCTTGCGATCGGTACTGTTCCGCTCGCTCGGCGCTTCGAATGGTTCGCCCTTGATGATACACACTCGAGTGACCACTTCCCATGTGTCCTTAGACTGCAGCCTCAACTGCCATATATGCGCCCGCGACGCTGGAAGTTTGCCCAAGCTGACTGGACACTTTTTTCATCTCTAGCGACATTCGATGACCGTCGCTTTCCCAGCGTCGACGATGAGGTCACACATATTACCGACGTTATTCTTACAGCTGCGAAACGTTCAATACCACGCATCTCCGAATTACCCCCCTGCGGGTCCGGGGTAAGAATAGGCCCGAGGTATTCCTGCCTGTCGTAAGAGGCGACTAAAAGGAGTCCCTCCCCCTCAAAGGGGTAGTTAGCGCCTGCGTCCGGAGACGGACGGTTCCACGACCTCTATTTGCGGTCATTCTGCTTTTTCACTTCTCGTTTCTTCCTTTCTTTGGTTGGTTCCTTTCTTTGCTCTTCTCCACCTCACTGTCTTCCTTACTCTTTCCCCTGCATAATCTCCTTGCCTTCTCATTGCCTTCTTCTCCTTGCCTTCTTCTCCTTGCCTTCTCATTGCCTTCTTCTCCTTGCCTTCTCATTGCCTTCTTCTCCTTGCCTTCTCATTGCCTTCTTCTCCTTGCCTTCTCCTTGCCTTCTCCTCCTTGCCTTCTCTGGTCTCCGCCTCGGCGTTTGAGACACTGTCCTCTCTCTCTCCCTCTCTCTCTCTCTCTCCCTCTCTCTCTCTCTCCCTCTCTCTCTCTCTCCCTCTCTCTCT